>NC_057810.1:125896404-126196404 GCF_018294505.1 Triticum aestivum | reverse complement strand
AGAAGAAGAAGAAGAAGAAGAAGAAGAAGAAGAAGAAGAAGAAGAAGAAGAAGAAGAAGAAGAAGAAAAGGATGCACCAGCAGGAGGGCATTATGGATGGATGAACTATCTCCTCTCTTGTAAAAAAAATATTCCCTCTCGGTGTATATTGATATAGATGGACTATTTCGATGGTGTGCATGTCTTTGGAACAGAGTAGTAGCGTGGGTCCGCTTGACTATAAGGAACTATTTATCTGAATATATAGCTTTCTCTGCTACTCCTTCCAGTGATCGGTATGCAGTGCATGTGTCCGTAGACACGACAGCTTGTCCATGGAAGTTCAACTATGGCGACCATCACGTTTCATCTCGCGATTCCCACGACACCTCTCCAACCCACGGCACCACGCCCCCCGACGTGCGCCTCACCCCTCTCGGCCGCACCGCCCCTCTGCCTTTGTGTGCATGACATGTGGGCCACCTAAAATGCGGCGAGCATCAAGTTTCTACCACAGCCACACGCGATTCCCACGATGCCGCTTGAACCCATGACACCACACGTCCCCCGACCTGCGGCTCACCCCTCTTGGCCCCACCGCCCCTCTACCAACGAGAGCATTACATGTGGACCAGTCACCTATCGGATCCACATGTTATTGACTCAAAGGCGCTAAAGCTTAGTCCCGACGGCCCTGAGAGGGAAATGTAACTCCTGCGCCAGGGCTTGTGGTGCTCCCGTAGCACGAACTCGTGCCAAACTCGAGATTTTTTTCTTTACTATACATGCACGCAACGATTTCATGGACATTGTAATCTCAACATTTGATGGGGAGCTCTAAATTTGAATTTGAAACTTATAAAATGAAAAGATTCAAAACAAATAAACTGGGAGAGAGGGAGTATATCGTAGGATGTGTCCCATACAAAATAAGTCCCCTGGTTTTTCACCGCGAAGATGCGGTTAGAAAGGAGCACAATGTCTTCCTACTCGTACGACAACAAATCGGCCGCAGACAGCATGGTCTGCCTTTGACCGCCATGTGCAAGGTTCATGCTATCTTATTCAATCTCATCGTGGTTCCATCGTACTAATTCATGCAGTGGCCCATTGCATGGGTGATCCCAATGCTGGACAAAGGTTCTACGGGAACGGTGTCACCGTTGTAAATGTTGTGCAAATTGATGTTGGTACCCTCCCGTACATATGCAAGCCAATCTCCACTCACACCGAGCCTAACGTGTGAAACAGTGGGCATGGGGAGAATTTGGAAATGGACACAGAAGTAGTCTTTAGAATGCATTTACTACGTGATCAAAATCATCTTACCTGCTCATCGGAGGAAATCCGAGTGCCCCTCAACGTCGGCATCTCAAGGGGCGTCAACTTGCAACTACGACCACGACACGCTGGAGAGACCCCCAAGGAAACATCCTCGTGCGTTCCACGGAACATCAAGATGCATTTGTATGAGTAGTTTATCTTGTGAGAGAAAAGGATGAACGAGGAAGGCCTCTAGACATAGAGATGGACACTACTACTACCAATGTGCTGGCCCGTGCGTTGCAATGGATCCAAAGTAGTAGAATAATACTTGTTCACGTGCTTGAAATATAAACACTCTAGTTTTGATATACATGTGTCAGCAGACATGACAGCTTGTCCATGGAAGTTGAACCACGGCGACCATCACATTTCTAGTTTCTACCACTGCCACACCCACACGCGATTCCCACGACGCCGCTCCAACCAACGCATGACGTCCCCCGACGTGGACATGGATCCTCTAATGTGGCTATCACTGCCTTGCCCTGCCTTTCCTTCGCTGACAGGTGGGACCCACGCTTATGGGTCCCACATGTCAGTGACAGAATGGTAGGATTGTTCACGTCAGGGGATCCTCATCCCTCTCGGCCCCACCACTCCTCTGCCTTTGTGTGCATGACATGCGAGCCAGCTGAACTACGGCGACCATCAACTTTCTACCACAGACACACCCGATTGGAGACGGGTTGCCTGCTCCGCTGCTGTGCTCCGATCCGTACTCCCACACCATCGAATCCTCAGCTGGAGTACTTATGTACTACAGGTAGTACCCACCGGTGTGGCCATCTACGCCTCATAACGCTCCGACACCCAGCTGTGGCACCCTCGCCACAGCCACGCCACCACCGGCCGGTTCATCTCGAACGAGTGAGTCACGAACCATGCCACCACCATGAGAATGACATGTGGGCCAGCCGCATTTAAGGTCCGCATGTCATTGACTCATAGGCCGGGCACTAAGCCACTGAAGTTCGGTCCCGTGGGCCCCGAGAGGGAAATGTAACTCCTGCAACAGGCCTTGTGGTGCTCCCGCGGTACGAGCTCGTGCCAAAACTGGAATTTGTTTCTTACTACTACCAACTAGTACTAGTAAGGTACACGTGCATTGCACGCATGAGATTCTGGTGGTTTGTGCATTATGCTTCTATATGTGGAGTTTTCTGGATTCTAACATGTGGCAAAATCTGGTGGAATGTAAGGTTAGGCAAGTTTGATTAACTTAGGTGAGTGTTTGGTTCAAGCCACACTAAGGCCCCACATGACATACACACAAAAAACGTGGCAAGATTCCCTTAGGCTTGCCAACTTGTGGCTCTCATTTTGAAGAACTAAGGGGCTGTTTGGTTTGTGACTATGGTTTGCCACATGTTGCCATACCTAAGGTTAGGAAACTTTGACCAACTTAGGAGGGTGTTTGGTTCAAGCCTTACCTTAGGCAATATACTTTTTTCCACACTACGACCCTACATGACATACACTTAAAAAATGTGGCAAGATTCCCTTAGGCTTACCAACTTGTGGCTCTCATTTTAAAGAACTAACCTTAGGCAAGTGTGGCAAGAAATGTGTGGCAAAATGTGGCATTCCTAAGCCTAGAACCAAACAGCCCCTAATAACTTTGCCTAAGCTTAGTTGTGGCAAAGTTAGTCATGAATTAAGGGGCTATTTGGTTCCTAGCCACACCTTGCCACACTTTGTCATACCTAACCTTAGGCAAGTTTGACCAAGTTAGGTACGTGTTTGGTTCTAGCCACACCTAAGGCAAGGATTTTTTAATGAGCAGTGAGCCCCACATGTCATAGACATAAAAAGTGTGGCAAGATTGCCTTAGGCAAGCCAAAGTGTGGCTAACAATTTGAGCAACTCAACTAAGGCAAGTGTGGCAAAAATCATGTGGCAATATATGGCAAAGATAGTCACAATCCAAACAACCCGTAAGTTCAACCATGGAGTCTTCTAGATTATACATGTGGCAGAATCTGGTGGATGATATCCAACGTCCAGTAGTGCTCGGATTTGCCATCTTTGTACCGTCGGATTGGCTTCATCCAACGACCAACTTTCAAAGTTTTTCACACACTATATAGGGGGTATAGACATAGATGTGCCGGTCCGTTGCAATGGATCCAAAGTCTATCTATTTAGTGGAGTGCACTCTAAACACATTATCTATTTATTTTTCTCTAACCTTTCGTAGCGATTCAACCAAGCCACATAAGCTTCATGGGTGCCCCCCACATCATATTATTCATACTACGTTGATTGAAAAAAAGATAAATCACCCAAAACAAGATCTTCCCTTTTTTTGTTCCTACGATGTTGTGCCGTGCACGTACCTACTAGTTGTATAGTGGTAGTACTAGTAATATAGTTAGGAGTACAAACTTGGTACTAGTAGGAGTAGTACTAGTACAGAATGCTCCTACTCTATCAACGAGCCCCATCTAACACCAAATTTCTTGGCTTCCGTGCTACAGCTAGATCTTCCCCTCGTTTCTGTTTTCCAACACGGCGGCGGGCGGGGTGTCGGTTTGCTCAACGGCGGTCCCACATGAAAGTGAAAATGCTAGGCAACACGCCTTCCCTAAGCTATGTGTCGTGCTGGACGGGCCGTGGAGTACTCCCGATTCCCGGGCGTGTGGGGGTGCGATGCGAACGCGGCAGGCCTTTTCCTTTTACTAGCAATATGCCTGTGCGTTGCGACGGATCCAAAGTAGTAGAATAGTAGTATTTGTTCACAAACTTAAAAGAAATCACTATTGTTTAGATATACTCCTAATATATTACTCCCTCCGTACCTAAATATTTGTATTTTTGAGATTTCAAATGGACTATCATATACGGATTATATAGACATATTCTACTGTTTCTAGCAAGATGCCCGCGTGTTGCACGAAGTTGATGGAAAAGGTAAGCACAACTTATAAATTGACGGATGGAGTACTAGTTACAGTGATGCATATAATTAAGCAAAGGGATCGCACATGTCGGTATTGACTGGAACGAGAATGCAACAGCACAATAAGAATTAAGGCCACGATGATGTGATCACAGTGGTGGTTACAGAAGGCAAGAAGAAAGATAGATCCATGAACGTACGACCTACTCCTCCTCAACTTAGTGCGCCGGGCCACCGACCGGCGGCTAAGGAGCGGCGGCTTTTGTGGTGAGGTCGAGGTGCTTCTCAGCAAAGGCATCCAAGGCTTCCAACCGGTTGAGGAAGGCCAACGTCGTAGCATCCTCACTGGCCTTGTAAATACCTATGTACACGATTTGCTCGTACACGTGGATGTGTAGGTCGACGAATTCTTGTAGGGCGAGGCACCTCGTGGCGAGCGCGACCTCCAGGTGGACATTCTTTGTGGCATCAGGGGGCAGTCGCAGGGCCACCAGTGCTTGAAAGAGGTTCCAGCCATGGAGGCCGATTAGGGTGGCAGGCAATGAGGATCCCGGGCGCGCGGGCTGGAGGAGTACGGCGATGTTGTCCGCGAGCTTCTTGAGGACAGTGAACTTGTTGCTGGTGGCAACGATCATCTGGTCCAACTGAGAGTCGTAGTTGGCGTCGACGGCGGCCATCCACCAGCCAGTCTCCAACACCGTCTGGAGACGATCCTCGGCGCCATGCCGCAGGCCGGCGTCGTGGACCATCTGGCGCAGCCGCTGGCCGCTCACGCGCATCGCCGCCATGGGTCTGGAGTGAGCTCTTTTGCGCTTAGTGTAGGTGCCTAGGCAAATGCTTAGGTGCGTACGATGTGGTAGATGCATTGGAATGGAGGGACGCCTTTATATGAGGGCAATGAGGGCAAACTGCGTTGCATTCACATCGTGCAGCCTCTTTTCCCAGACCTCCTCCCATTACTTCCCTCATGCATTAATTGAAGGAGGATGCATTGGCGTTCAACATATCGGGAACCGCTACTCCCTCCCTCGTCTGCATTAAAGCCGTATCGGGAACTGTGCCGCCCGCTGTCAAATCGAATACTCCCTCTGTCTAGGTGAGTATTAAGTCATCTTATGAAAACCAAATAGTAAACACATAGGCGTGGTGCATTAACTCTCACGTTGTTTCTTATTTTTTGACATAAATAGAGGAATCAACCAATAAGAGATGTGGGGCTTATATGCTTTTAATGACTTGAGACTATCAAACATGACATGCAATGGTCAGTTTGTTGCACAAGAACAAATACAACCCACGTCAGCACACACGCATCTTATAGCATCACATCCAATGGCTATAAAAGATGAATGAGACCAAATTATATCTCATCTAGATGAGTCCTAGCAAAACTGTATTAATAATACTTAGTACTCCTGCGCCATGTATCATATATTAGTATCATGTAGTACTTTATTTATTGCCATGTATGACACATAGTACTCAACTCTCTCTCTCTCTTTCTTCATTTAATTCTATGACACCTCATCAAAATTGCTAAGGCTAGTACCATTACAACCAGCCTTAGCAAATACTCCCTAAACATTAAGTTCTCTCATTTTCCTCTCCACCTTGGTCACCTAGACAGAGGGAGTATACTGCGTGAGCTTTTCTTGCACGGTAGGAGGCGGGGAAGTTCCGCCTAGTCAGTTTGACAGAGGCGAGAAGATGAGGGAGTAGGCTGTTGCAAACGAAGGGCTGTGTGATTTGACATCAAGTTACTGCTGAACAGGTGGGGCCCCGTGATTTGACTTGCCATTATCATTTTAACTGTGGTGCTACGATCGACGTGAGTCTCCCGATTCCTGACCACCTCCATACAGGTTCCTCTCCCAATGCTCCACCATGTAGACTGTAGTAGAGGCTGGCTCTTGCATGAGAGCCCACTTCTCCACTTTTTCCTTGCCTCTCTTTCCTCCACATATGCAAAAATGCCATGTAAAGCGCACTATTGTACTTAGGTTGGTCGTAATAGAGAGTATCATATACTAGTATCATGCATATGATACTTTTGTATGATACTACATCCGTAATGCATAGTATCATGTGTTGGTATCATAGGATAGTTTATTTATTGTCATGCATGACACATAGTAGCACATCATTTAATATGATACTACATTATCATATTATGATACTCAACTCTCTCTTTTCTTCATTTAATTTAACGTCACCTCATCAAGATTGCATAGTTGGCATGCATGATACTACTCCCATTACAAGCAGCCTTACTTGCTCCTACAGGTGCTAAGCTTGCCACATAGGCATAAAGTCTGATGTGGCAAGTTAATCAAGAAGAGAGAGACTAGTTTGGTGACCCAAGGAAGAAACGATGCTAAGCGCGTGTACCTAGGTGAAAAGACAATTTTGAGTCTATAGGTAATTAAATGAAGCAAACTGAGCAACACCATTTCATTGGAAGAGGTCACTCCTTGGCAAATGCGATAAATACTAGTACTCCCTATGTCCTAGTGTCAAAAATGTTCTTATATTATGGGATGGAGGGAGTACGAAGAAAGAGATAGAGAGGAGTAAAAAAATACACTTATGGCCAACTTTATAGCTAACCTTGTTGTAGTATGAGTGACTAAGTGATGACTATGTATGACATGCCAACATCAGATAGCCTAACGCACCGTGTTAAATCTCCAAGGGTACGACCGCGCGAGCGACGCGATGGTCATGGTAGGCGCGACCATCATACGGGCTGCTGGCAGCCCTTGGATCTGAGATCAAAGGGTCGCATGCTAAGTTGCTAAAAATTTGCAGAATAACCCTCCAGGATAGGATATTCACCCATAGGTCTAGAATCACACCATGCAACCATTCGATCTCAGATCCAAGGGCTCTCGGAAGCCCGTATCATGGGAGAATGGAAAGCCACTACCCTGCCATTCGCACGCTGGCAGTTCGCTCCTACTCGTCCCCGCACGTCCTTCAATACTACGGTGGTTCGCTCCTAGTCGTCCCGTCCATTCACATTACGGAATGTACTAGATATAGACCACATCCACTACGCTGCAATGGATGGCTACCTTTGTTTCAATATCTACAAGGGTTGGATGATGTAACGCCCCAGATCCGATGCATCAGGTGTCTTCCAGTTATTCGCCTTTGTTGCCATGTCATTTGCTTGCGTGTTGCATTTTTGCCATGTCATCATATGCATTTCATCTACAAGTTTTTGAAAACTTGCATCCGTTCGGGTTCCCCCGTTTCTCTCTGTTGTCTGTTCGGAGTCCAGACCTCTCGCGCGCGCCCGTCGCCCCTCTCAGACCTTGTTTTGTGAGCGGGAGAAAAACATTCTCGGAATGGACCAAGATTTGCTGAGTGGCCTTGGTATAGCACCGGTAGACTGCCCGTCAAATTTCGTTCCATTTGGAGATCGTTTGATGCCCCAACGGTTAACCGCGTAGCCCGGAACCCCTTCTTTTGTGCAGCCCAACACCCCTCCAAAGTGGCCCAATAACCCATCCAAACCCCCTCCATGCTCTCGGTTGTTCGATCATGATCGTGTGGCCGAAAACCGCACCCCATTTTGACTCTCCTAGCTCCCTCTACCTATAAATTAGTCCCCTCCCTCGAATTCGCGGATGAACCCTAGCGTCTCCCTCCTCGCGCCGCCGAACACGTCCGCCCGCGCCGGACATGTCCGCCTCTGCACCGGACGCGTCCACCGCCGCCACCACGTCGCTCTGGCCAATGAGAGGCCGCCACGTCAGCAGCACCGCTGTCTCCCACCATGCGGGCCCGCCAAGCCCATCTCTAGCCCGCCCGAGCCCATCTGGGCCCGAGCGTGCCGTCGCCCGCACCCGCTCGCCGGGACCTCGCCGGACTTCGCCGGCTGCATTGCCAGAGCTCCCTGCCGCCCTGCCGCATACCGCTCCTCCTTCCACTCGTCGGCCTCCACCATCGCGCCCGTCCCGCGTTCCCCTCGCCCTGCAGCACCTCCCGCGGATCTCCTCCATCGCTCTCGCGCACCACTGCTGCCTCCCGCATGCCGCCCGAGCACGCCTCCTGGCCCGAGCTCCTCCGCCCGAGCTCCTCCGCCCGAGCGCGCCGCCTGGCCCGAGATCCTCCGCCCGAGCTCCTCCACCGCGCTGCCTGGCCCGAGACGGTAGCTTGAATTTTCGGCATAACAAGGCGCGGCTTGAAATTTTGAAAGAACAAGCTTGACGTGTACCCAAAAAAAGACAATTTGCACCTCAACACGCACAACACACACACAAACACCATTTAGACTAGAGTAAGGTACACATGCATTGCACGCATGAGATTTGGCAACCAAATTATGAATAAATACTACATTATAGCATGCAAGCTTTGAGTCATATATGTATGATGTAGATGTTCGTTTAATTCTTATAGTTCATTTCATTCAAAATCATCTAGTTTTTATAAGAAAGCTAATCTATTTTAAGCTTCATGGAATTGTGCGTTGTAATACATAAAGTAAAAACAAATAATGGCAAATCATGTAGAAAAACATTTGGGCAATTCTGATACGGAATATTCTAGAACAAATAAGAAGTGCTTGTGTTTTGATGTTTGTGCATTATGCTTAAGTTCAACCATGGAGTCTTTTAGATTATACATGTGGCGAAATGTGGTGGAATCTAGATGATATCCTTCGGCCAGTAGTGCTCAAATTTGCCATGTTTGGACCATCAGATTCGCCTCATCCAACGACCATCTTTCAAAGTTAAAGTTACCCACACACAATATAAAAAATATAATATATATATATATATATATATATATGTGTGTGTGTGTGTGTGTGTGTGATGCGAAAGCCGCCCATCATCTCCAATTAGAATAGTGTGTCCATGCACGGATGCGACGTGGCCAAATGATGTCTGCCATCGGTATCTCAAATTCAAATAAGTCTGACCTTGTTCAATGTGTATACATTACAACATGCTCGTTTCTAAACCACACCACGCATATCTCCGTTATATTCATGCATGCATGGGTTTCAAACATCAGGATCTCTTATTCAAAATATTTGAATTCAACTTTACATTGATTATGACCTCACCTATTCTTTTACACCACACAGTAGTCTTCTCTTTATAATTGTACCACTAACTTTCTCTCGTGCATGCATGCACACACACTACCAGTCGGCATTATCCATCGCACGCATGCAATCTTTTTCTTCAGGTCGGTCTCCCATGAAGGCACACACCCACACACACCCCCTCTCCATCATATTGGGCATTCTTTATCTCTCACGCGTGCATGCACAACGGTCGATGTTCCTCTATGTATGTGTGTATATAGCTAGGTCTTTCATAGTTTTCCACACAAACCGATCAATCGATATATCCAGTGAGGTCTCACCCTCTTTCCCACGTCCACATCGATCAATCTATACCTTTCTATATAGGATTAACATATATAGTTAATACACCCACATTAATTATATATCCAACGCCCCCCTCTCATCATCCATGCCTTCCGCTTCATCTCTCAGACGCATGCACAATGGCAAAGACAGGGGGCAGTAAGGGCCCTGCCCCCCCTCGTAACATGACTATATATTGAGGCTAATATGAATGTGATCATTAGACAACTGCTGCTAAAATGGTTTAAGTTCATGAATTGACCCTCCTCGTAAAGGATTAGCAATGCTTGGCCCCTAGCTCATTTATTTTTAATGGCTCCACCACTGCGTGCAACAGCACACGTGTTCTCCCCCTCTCTCTAAATATCGATCTCGCACTTGTGCATTCCTTCATAGTCTCCCTCCACTCGGCCCCTCGCACCATCTTCTAGCCCCCCACCGGATTTTGCCACATGTACAATCTAGCAGACTCCATGGTTGAACTTAATCATAATGCACAAACCTCAAAACAACAGTGATTCTCTTTTGTTCTAGAATCTTTCGTATCATAACTGCCCTAACTTTTTTTCTAGTTGAATTGCCATTATTTGTTTTTACTTTATGCTTTACAACACACAATTCCATGAATCATAAAATAGATTAAGGGCTTCTTTGATTCAAAGAATTCTCAAATGAATTTTGGAGGATTCTAATCATTAGGAATTTTTCCTATCTTGGTTGTTTGATTTGTAGGATTGTAAACCATAGGAATTTTTTCATATGATTCATTTGCACTAGATTTCATAGGAAATATCCCATCCACTCAAACCTCTTTGAAAGAATTCTGCGTTTTTTCTATGCACAATCAAACACTCGTACAATCCTGTAGGATTCAAGATGACATTCCACTATAATCCCATGTTTTTCCTATTCCCGCGTTCTTAGCTTTTTTATAAAAACTAATTGATTTTGAATGAGATGAACTATAAGAATTAAACGAAGGGCTACATCAGGCATATATGACTCAGAGCTTACATGCTATATGTGGTATTTATTCATAATTTGGTTGCAAAATCTGATGCGTGCAATGCACGTGTACCTTACTAGTACTTCGAGTATCTGCAAAACACGTAAATTAGAATACCAATGGCAGCTACACAGTGTCTCTCTTACAGTTCGTGAAGCCACGTGGCACATGTGGAGGCGTTGTCGCGACCTCCTTGCATGGATTGATCACAGTAATGTGCTGCTCGTTCCAGAAGAATGTACTCGTCCTCCCTGAGCCATACTGGCGGTACATGCATGAAGCGAAGGTGTGCATCCACGCCACGCACGCACTCATTCCCTCGCACGCACACGCGGGTACACGGGCGGATGCAATTTTGTACCAAGATCCACCCCATGTGATAATTTGACGCGTGTAAAGTCGTTCACTTCATTGATGGTCAATTAATACAGCGCATGCAAATTGAGTGGACGTGAGGGCGGAAGAAAGACATTATTACTCCACTGCGCGCATGCGAGTAGTTAAATCATGGGTTGCTAGTAGTACTTCCATTGGTCTCCTTCGTATTTTGTGCCAATTTTTGACAGTAACATAATATTTACGCATTTGAGCAGTGTAGTACTTGAAATTTATGTTCCGCTAAACTCATCGGGAGCCGTTTCGGGCCTCGAAACCAAAACCATCAATTAATCTTTACCTTGTTCCCATCACATTCGAAAGCCTGCTCACACCTACTAGTACGTACCAAACCTGAACGTGTTCCCACTATGCAGGTATTAGTACTAGTGCTAGTACTTAGGTTATAAAAAGGGGGAACTACCTAACCGAAAATTACTATACCTTTCCTCCTCATAAGTGCTTCTTCTTCGTCCGTCATTGCCATGGCCGGTGAGTAGAGCTCTAGGTCAAGAACTACTCGTAACAAGGGAGCAGCAACCAAGGCTGCGGAAAAAAAGAGAGGGTTCACCGCCACGCAGAGACCTCGAAAGATCTCTCACTGGCAGGCGATGGCTCCCAGGAGCGCCCTAGCCGCGGAGGCGAACATGCCGAGCCGGCGGAGCTGGAGTCGTTATCCCTCGACGACATGCCCGATCAGCTCAAGAAGCACCTCAATAAGCAGAAGGAGTGCATCCAAGGCTTGATGGAGTTGCTGAAGGAGAGCCTCGACGACATGCCCGCCGAGCTCAGTCAGCAGGGGGAGTTGACCGCCGGCTTGGTGATGCTGCTGAAGAAGAGCATTGCCTCGGAGAAGAAGGCAATCGGTGAAATCCTGCGAATTCAGGAGGACAAGGCAAAGCTCTGCCACGAGATCGACCTGTTGAAGGAGAGGAACGCCGGCTAGAAGAAGCTGCATGAGAATAGTAGTTCCTCGATGAAGATGTTGTAGGCCCTTGTCATGGAACAGAAGGAGGAGTTGGCGAAGCTCCGCATCGAGCACCCGGCTGCTGTGAAGGTACGTAATGCGGCCGTGGAACGGATGATGAAGGCTCGTGTCGAGAAATCCCGCGTCATGGACAGAATGAAGAAGATGGCGGAGGAGATGCGCAAGGAAATGGAGGTCGTGGAGGCGATGAAGAAGCAGTTACGACTCCATGGCGAATTATATCATTTGGGGTGATAATCTTCCTTCTTCTTTTTCTCCTGTGTTTCATCTTTTGCTTCGGGTGTTTCGCTGCACGTGTCACGTTCTCTGCGAGGCATGAATAGAACAATGTTTTTTCTGAGGGAATGAATAGAACAATGCTAACAAGAGATGACTAGCAAATTAGATCATTTTTATCGCCATATGGCACTGGGCTGCCGTGTTTCGTGCTCCTCCATCGCAATACTACTCCAGTGGAAAACTTGAGTATACCGCATGTTCATTTGCTCCTCCTCGATCATGTCGTTGGCGCATTTATACGAGCAGTCAAATCACAAGGCCCCGCCTTCCAGCAGTAATGAGCCGTCAAATCACAAAGGCCCTCGCCTCTCGTGAAACCGACCAAGCTAGACTGCCCTGTCCTCTAGCCTTTTAAAAAATGTATACTTTTGTACAGCAGTAGTATCGATGGATTGTGCCATGGAGCAAAACTTGAAATTAAAAAAAAGGTGGCACATATAGAGAGCGCTCGTCGCCAAATTTTGCATATAGTACTATTAAAAGGGCTAGTCACAATAATGGTGTCCAGCACAACCCACCCCTCATAAAACTAAGCCCCCTGGAATTCTTTGACAAAACTAAGCATCCTGAAATTCTTTGACAACTAAACTGCTGGCTATATGATGTTGGCCATATATATTGTACATATATAATGTGAAGAAACGAGTGGTAGTACTATACCAACTAAAAGATGAAATGTAAGAAATACTAGTATGTACGTACTGAAGAGTTAAAGTAACAAGAAGAAACATAACATAGTTCTGCTGGGGGCCCAACACAACACACCCCTCAAATTAAATTAAGCACACCTGAAATTAAGCTTTGCAACTATTCCAGTAGACACTGCATTAGAACCACCATGAGCAACGACACTGCCACCTTACTCGGAGTCCTCGTCCACGTCCTCGAATTCGTCCTTGTCCCTCTTCCTCTTGGCCGATAATTCTTTGCTTGAACTGCACACTTGGCTGTTGCTCTTCATCCAACCCTTGTAGATATTGAAGCAAAGGTAGCCATCCATTGCAGCATAGTGGATGTGGTTTATATCTAGTACATTCCGCTGCCATGCATGACGATGAAACGTGTATGGAGGTTTCTCCAGTTTACCGTACAAAGGATGAACCATGGCTCCTGCTAGGGTCAGCATTGAAGGCTGACAAGAGGACACCAGCCGATTCTTCTGGAGGTCAAAGGTGTTGCCTACAACGAGGCCTATCCGACGCAGGACTTCTTTGTCGTTACCAAAGTCTACAGTAACGAATTTGACTAGGTTGCTCTCGAGGAAGTTCTTAAAATCCTGGCACTCAACGTCGGCATGGCATATGTGGTAGACCAAGCATAAGTCATGCACGCAAACCTGGATCACGGCGGGCTTCTTCCTCTCTTCGTCGTTTAGATCCTTCTCTCGTCCCAGGACTGTGGTGTACTCAACATCTAGCCCAGCGACCCACTCATCATCTGAGTCTTCAAACATGCGTCTGAAGCGAGAAAGGCATCCTTTCACCGTCGCGGAAGAACAGGTGTAAATGACGTCGAACTAATCGCCGGTGATGGTTCTAACCTTGTACTCACCGCCGACCGTGGAGATTTGGGACGCCATGGATTTGGGAGGAGGGTTAGGATTAGTGGAACTGTCGTAATGTGAACAGACGGGACGACTAGGAGCGAACCGCCATAGTATTTAATGACGTGCATGGACGAGTAGGAGCGAACTGCCAGCGTGCGAACGGTAGGGTAGGGGCTTTCCATTCTCCCATGATACGGGCTTCCGAGAGCCCTTGGATCTGAGATCGAATGGTTGCATGGCGTGATTCTAGACCTATGGGTGAATATCCTATCCTGGAGGGTTATTCTGCAAATTTTCAGCAACTTAGCATGCGACCGTTTGATCTCGGATCCAAGGGCTGCTAGCAGCCCGTATCATGGTCGTGTCTACCATGACCGTCGTGTCGCTCGCACGGTCGCGCCATTGGAGATTTAACATGGTGCGTTACGCTATCTGATGTTGGCATGTCATACATAGTCATCACTTAGTCACTCATACTACAACAAGGTTAGCTATAAGGTTGGCTATAAGTTTATTTATTTTTTTACTCCTCTCTATCTCTTTCTTCGTACTCCCTCCGTCCCATAATATAAGAACATTTTTGACACTAGGACACAGGGAGTACTAGTATTTATTGCATTTGCCAAGGAGTGACCTCTTCCAATGAAATGGTGTTGCTAAGTTTGCTTCATTTAATTAGCTATAGACTCAAAATTGTCTTTTCACCTAGGTACATGCGCTTAGCACCGTTTCTTCCTTGGGTCACCAAACTAGTCTCTATCTTCTTGATTAACTTGCCACATCAGACTTTATGCCTATGTGGCAAGCTTAGCACCTGTAGGAGCAAGTAAAAGTAAGTACAATAGTTTGCTTTACATGACATTTTTGCATATGTGGAGGAAAGAGAGGCAAGGAAAAAGTGGATAAGTGGGCTCTCATGCAAGAGCCAGCCTCTACTACATGGTGGAGCATTGGGAGAGGCACCTGTATGGAGGTGGTCAGGAATCGGGAGACTCACGCCGGTTGTAGCGCCACAGTTAAAATGATAATGGCAAGTCAAATCACTGGGCCCCACCTGTCTAGCAGTAACTCGCTGTCAAATCACACAGCCCTACGTTTGCAGCAGCCTACTCCCTTGTCTTCTCACATCTCGGTCGAACCGACTAGGCGGAATTGCCACGCCGCCTACCGCGTAGGAAAAGCCCCGCCCTCGAGTTTTAAATAGTATATAGTATACTAATTTTGTATCCATGGATTGCGCCCGCGCCATGGAGCAAAGCGTCTAGAAAACGGCGGTACACATGTACGGAGTATACAACACGCTCGTCGCGTTCGCGTCGCACCCCAGACGGTCAGTCGGTCTGGCACGTTGCTCTTCGGATGGAACGCGCGTCATATTGCGTTTGCACACACATGTGGGACGACAATTGAGAACCGACCATAGGCACACTCCCCGGCCCCGCAAGTCGGGTGACTTAATAGAAGAGGAAGACGAGCGATAGTACTAGAGAAGTGTTGTACTACATTGGTGCCTGGACGATCCCTGCAAGACACGGAAGATCAGTTCGTCCATGCATGTGACCAGACTCTAGCAGACACGCCTAGATTGGCTATCGTCTACATATCGTGCAGTCTGTGTTGTACATGGCTGTAATTGTGGTGAGAAATCTAAAAAAAGGTTTCTTGTCATCTCACAAAATTAGGTGCCATGTGCTTTGGATCACTGCGAGGGTTAAACAGCGACAACTGAGTTGGGCTAGTAATTGGGGGCACATGCATGAACAGTGACTACTCGGCTGCCATCTAGGTCAAGCCGGCTATGTTAATTAGGACATCTATTGATGGACCCCTTTTCTATGAGTTTATCTTTAATTTGAGCTTTGTTCCTCGTCTAGTTTGTCCGTCGGGATTCATGTTGTCTCCTTTGGGCAGTGAGGTTATGATTTCTTGTCACGTGGCATTTTTTCGTGTTATATGTTATAATCTGGTGCTTCAGATCAAAATGACGACAACTGCGCCTCTGGGCCATGTGCATGAAGACTTCTCGACAGTCATTGATGAGGTCAATCCATCTCCGGTAGACAAAAGAAAACAAGTACTACTCCACTATATAGGCAGGAGCCTCCGCGCTTGCTTGCTAGTGTTGCTCTCTTCACACTGTCTCGGCCTCTCCAGATCTAAACACGACAACGGTGGCCACTCTCTCTCTCTCTCTCTCTCTCTCTCTCTCTCTCTCTCTCTCTCTCTCTGCTCATTGCTGGTCACAGATCCAGCCGGATCCTCTCCGTCGGGAAGGTGAGAAGGTGCAACGTTCACGCGGTCGTCCTCGGCGACGGCTCTTACCCACTGCTGGGCGCGTCCCGATCAGCCTGCCTTGCCGTTCTCTCCCAAGCACCACTGGCGAGGGAGGGCCTCCGACCCCTTCTTCCTCGATGCCGTAGTGTGGGCAGATCTGGCCTCCCGCCGCCCACCTAGCGACATCCCTGCGGCCATCAGGTATAACTTCCTTCGAAACCGGCCTTGCTCTACTTCCCGAGCTCATGACGTCGCTGCATTTGTATCTTTTACTATTTCTCAGGCCCCCTCGTAGATAGGATCGATCAGCTGTTCGAAAACCACCTTTTTTATGTTTAAGAGGTAAAACTAGTTCATGCACTCGAATCTAGTACTACTTGGTTCAAACAAGGAAGAAAGGGGGTGGGGGTGGGGGAGGATTTGTTACCTGAATCTAGGACTTGGTCGAAAGAGGAAATAATGGGGGCGAAAAGTAGCAGAGACTGGCTATCCAACTGGTATCTAGGTCTAATAGGGAAATAAAGGGAAACACAGTACAAACTCGATATAAACCCGATCTATTGGTTGAAAAAGGAAAGAAAGTGGGGACTGGGGGACAAGTCAACAGAGTAAGTCCAGCACTCGATTTGCTAGCCTCACACAGTATAAGGTGGCTATACCGAACAAAAATGGGACCAACCCAGATATCCTGTTCTGATGTTTGTTGCCCCGAGCCACTCTTATGTAATGCCACTGGTAAAATGTAGCAGTGGCACTGTTAAAAGTAAGGACATGTTAAACCAATGTTGTTTTCAATGTAATGCCTCCAGCAATATGAATCAATGGCACTTCTTTACATGTCCTGCTAAAATTTCCCATTAAGATAAGTTGGTTCTTTTCGTTAGAAATGCAACTGTCCTGGTCCGCCTACTCTCCCGTGCCCAAAGTAATGTCGTATTTAACGGTTGTCATAGTTAATCCTAATGCCACACTAATATCTAGCAATGCCACTGCTTTAGAAATTGCTACTGTCCTTGTAGGATTGCCATTCAGATAAGGAACATGCTTCTTTTCATTTTGCATGTTTCATCACTTGTTAGTCACCCTCCTTTCCACCTTTTTTGTGCAAACAGAGATATACATTTCACGCTCGATCTTAGTTGAACTGCACAAATGATATCCAAATTATAGTTGAGCATTCCAGGAGCTTCACAACCAACCTTGATGTTGCTCAATTTTATTGCAACTAATGAAGAAGAAGCTCTGTGGGTTTCGTTTTCTGATGGAAATGGAACCAGGGCTGGAGCCCTTTTCTTAAATTTTTTTGAAGAAGAAGCTGCTAGCTCACGGGACATTGCTTCATTTTAGGTGAACTGCACCAAAAGGTCCCATGAATTGAATCATCCATGTTGGTGACTGAAAGAGCCAGCTTCAGCATCCCAGTCTAAGCACCCCTGGCCTCCATCCTTGCGATGCACGGTACACCTCGTTTGCCACCTGCTCGACCGTAGTGTCACTGATAAAATGAAGTAATAATACAGTTAAAATAGAGTGAGTGTCATCTCTATCGTTTCATTTCCAATGTAGATAAAGAAAGTGCTTCTGTTTGTTAATGTATGTTTCATCAACTAGTCCCATTGTTAATGTTTAAGCGTTTCTGCAAACTGGGGTGCTTAATTTTAGTTGATATGTACAAAAATAGAGATTTGAATGTCTCAAGGCGCCTCCTTGTACTACCGCTATACACTGATGTTCATCACTGGCAGAAGGTGTATCTGGGAGACTTGGGACGATGTCCAGTATGAGGCGTACCGTATGAGGCATCGCAGGGCCCATCTCGCCCTCGCAGCATGGCATACTATGATACCATCACAATATTTACTTCTATTTATTTTGTGTGTTTCATCAACTAGTGCCACTATAATGTAATCATGCTTTTTCATTATCTGTGCAAACAGGGTTATTCAGCTGCATTTTGGTGGAACTGCACAAATGTACGTATGGAACCAACATATATGCAGAGTGCGAGGTGTGCCAAGTAAAAATTACCGACACCAACCATGATGCATGCACGCATTGGCATCCACCACCACCAGTGGGATGTGTGGCACTCTCTGTGGACGGATCTTTCTCGGCAGCAAATCCTCTAACCAAATACTAGTAGCTTATATTGGCAGTTTTCTAGGGAGTACTCTTTTCTAAAAGAAGCACCAATCTATTTTTCTTTGTTTGTACACTATGTCACAACTTTGACCCAAAGGTCCAGAGCTATTTTAGGGTGATTGGCGTAGTACTCGGAGACTGATTGCAAGCATGATTTTCATTAGCTGTCACACTGATTGTAAGCATGAGCAGGTGGAAGATTAGGTTAGTGCGAGGCTTACCTTAAACCCTACCGCCGTCGTTGAAATGAGGCGAGCATCGAGGGAACCGTGGAGAACAGCGGGGAAGCGACGTCGCGCCATCCGACCTCCTCTTGCGGTGGGAGAACGAATACTCATGTGGCTCTGGCTGGCTCTGCACCCTCATGAACGACACACCATACTAGATCGATTTGTTATCCTCTGGGTGCTCGACCTTCGACCTGTACGCCCACCACCTCCGGCTGACTGTCGCCTCGGGCGAATCTGTCTGCTCCATCGCCCAGAGGAGATACTCGATGAACTCGGAGGACTGCGGCGTGACTGCCACTGAGGAGTACATGTACATCACCATTGTCTCGCTCTTTCGCATACATTGCCACATGGCCCGCACCGTCCTCGAAATCTCCCACTCATTGTCAAACCAACTAAGGATATCCTTCAACTTGGCTAACTTTGCCTGGTCGCTGCCGGCGATCTGCTAGATTCGCTGCTGCATCCTCTCCATAGATGTCCTTCTGAGTGGTCCGGTGCTAGCTTTGGAAGATGGGAGGAGAGACGGGTGGTCTTGCAATAGAGAAGAGGGAGAGGCGAGATGGTGGTTTTGGAATGGAGATGATGGAGAGGAGAGGAGGTGGTTTTGCAATGGAGAAGACAAGAAGAGGGAGAGGTGAGAAGGTGGTTTTGGAATGGAGATGATGGAGAGGAGAGGAGGTGGTTTTGCAATGGAGAAGATCAGAAGAGGGAGAGGCGAGAGGGTGGCTTTGGAATGGAGATGATGGAGAGGAGAGGAGGTGGTTTTTCAATGTAGAAGATCAGAAGAGGGAGATCCGAGACGGTGGTTTTGGAATGGAGATGATGGAGAGGAGAGGAGGTGGTTTTGGAATGGAGATGATGGAGAGGAGAGGAGGTGGTTTTGCAATGGAGAAGATCAGAAGAGGGAGAGGCGAGACGGTGGTTTTGGAATGGAGATGATGGAGAGGAGAGGAGGTGGTTTTGCAATGGAGAAGAGGGAGAGGAGCGTGCGGCAGCGATTTAGGATTGGACGAGAAGGCCGGCACACTGTGACTGGATCAAAATCAAAATCAATTTACCCTTCAATTAAGAAAGCGACCCCACATTAACTAGTCTCCCTTTTATTCTGGTCATAATTGACCATGATTTTCACACATAAAATATATGTTATACGTTGCAAAAATAATATAATTTGAAAGTACATTCAGATACGAACCAAACGATACAATTTTTGGTGACATGCATTCACATTTTGCATGGGGTACGTGGTCAAACTTTGACCCAAAATACGCAAAACAACAAAAGAATACTTCCAAGACCAACGCCGCTCTTCCGCTCTTCTCCTCTTAAACCACCGCCGCTCCTCTCCTATTCCAATCTAAATCCAGCGCCGCTCCTCTCCTCTTCCATTTCAAAACCACCGCCCTCCTTTCCTGTTCTAGTCCAAAACCAGCGTTGCTCCTCTCCCGTTCTAATCCAAAACCAGCGCTGCTCCTCTCCTCTTCCATTCAAAAACCACCGCCGGCGAGTGAAGGTGCTGTGGAGAAGTAGATCGATGGAGGAGTACAACCGATATGTGAGGATCACAGACGGCGACCCTGTGAAGCTAGCTAGGATGTTGGAGATACAGTCTTGGTTTGACAATAAGGACCAACTAGCGGCGACAGCGACATCCATGGCCAAATATCTGCAACAGAGCGAAAAGGCGGTGATACTCCCGGAGGGAGTCGCGCCGGACTACATAGAGCTGCTCCTCTAGGCCATGGAGCAAACAGATTCACCGAATCCGATCATGAGGGAGCGGTGGTGGGAGTATCGATCCCAGATGGAGCATCCAATAGAG
The DNA here is from genome assembly GCF_018294505.1 of Triticum aestivum. Classification (NCBI taxonomy): domain Eukaryota; kingdom Viridiplantae; phylum Streptophyta; class Magnoliopsida; order Poales; family Poaceae; genus Triticum; species Triticum aestivum. Next base: position 126,176,149 of record NC_057810.1, on the reverse strand, counting down.
ATTGAAGGATCGAGCATCTAAAGGGTGCCGTTTGTGAGGGTGTCCTGCCAGAGCGAGCCGGTGGAGTCTTCGTCGACCGAACCCAACTGCAAGAGGAGAAAAGCAGTTGGCCCGACGACGCTTCCCTGCCGTCGTCTCCCTCGCTATTCACATTGTCTCATGGGGCGGCTATCTGCCGCCTAGTAATAGGAGGGGGCTGCCCCCCCCCCCCAGCCCAATAGTCGGGCAGGTTGTGAATTGTCAGGAGGAGCTTAGGGTTGTCAGTATTTGCAGGTTGTGAATTGTGTTTTGTGTTGTGTATTTTGAGAGTACTTTCAGATATGAATATCTTCTGAGTTTCCGATTTGCAGTATTGAGCATATGAAGTATTTTATGAATTCTAGAGTTCTATTTTTAGCACTTAAAAAATGTAGTTTCATAGGAGTATAAAAGTGCATACAATGTGTTTCTCAGAGAAGAAACTGCAAGTTTCAGTTTCAAATAAGAAACTGCAAGTTCAGTTTCAGATAAGAAACTGCAACTTTCAGTTTCAGATAAGAAACTGCAACTTTCAGAGGCAGAGCATTTATATTAACACGACCTTTTCAAACAGGGTTAACATCATGTTGGAAGTTTTATTCATGGTCAAAAATGGAACTACCAGCCAGTTAACATCATGCTGATCAACATTCATGCATAGCACATCTTCATATGATGCACAGTCAAAATTCTCACACAATGTCGAGTGTGCGAAACACAGAGAAAACGAGGGACGAAGTTTTGGCAAGTGTTGGACGTGGTTTTGGGCTGCCCCGTCTAGGCTTTCATTTTTAACATGCGCAGCACACGACCTCGGATGGGAGGTCCATAGGCCTGTTTGTATTTTCTTAGGGACGTCATGTATCAACCGGCCTATGGACCTCCCATTCGAGGTTTTATTTTTGGCAGCCCAATTTATGTATTTTTTTGAAGAAAACGCAAAGGTCTGTTCTATTTTTCTATATAAGAATAGGAACGCGAGGTCCAACTTATGTTTCCTAACTATATTATATATATTTAAATTATTTTATATGTTATTATATATTATTTTTATTGTCATCATATATTTAACAGATACTTACACATGTAAGAAAACAATATCCCACATCTTATTAACTTAAAATAATAATTTCTTAACAAATAAAATCCTGGATTGTTTTGCCACGAAAATCCTAGTGATTGTGTACAAAAGCTTGGTCATATTTAAGGACGAATGTAATAATATCACTTATTATTTAAATATATTTATAACAAAATGCTCAGCCCCTTTTTATTTTTTGATAACATTGCTGGCCCAACCCAACATTATAATTAGAATCAGCCCAGCAAAATCATGTATTTCGAGAAAGTGCAAATGGCCTGTAATTTTTTAGGAAATAAAATAAATTGGCCGCATGGACGCTACATTATTTGTTCACCCAGCCCAGCTAATGGTTGTAATTCAAAAAAAAGATCAAATTGACTGTAAATTCTACCGCGCAAAAAAAAGACTGTAAATTCTGAAAAAATGGGTTGAATACGTGCCACATTTTTGGAGGCTAAAATGTGGGCCAATAGGTCGAAGCCAATGCAAGTCGTTGTCAATTTAGTCAACAAATGATTCTGACATGTTCGCCGTTGGATTTACATCCAACGACCGGCATCGATCTTCAATCTCTCGTCTTGTTCCTCCAGCGCCGCCGGGACCATCTCCCGCCTCCTGCTGCTAGCAGCTCTACTTTGCACGCTTCGCCATGAAACGCTACTCCGCCATTGGCCAGGCCATCCCTCCACCCCTCCACACCTCATGTTCTTCTCTACCGACTGCTGAACCAGACCGCACTAGAACCAGTTAACCCTCGTACACCTCTTCGTCTGCGACTCTACTCCCGTGTCTTCCCATCTCCGGCTTGTTGCTGTCCGGGGCCTCGCCATCGTCCACCACCTTGGATGCGCTCGGTGCGGTGTGGTCAACGTGGTCAGCGAACGACACCATCGGAAGTAGACTGTGCATGGAGAGGCTGACAGCTGGGTCCACGGCCACACTCAAGGAAATGCCTCCTTATTACGCGCAAAATAATGATTCCTCCGCCTGACATCTGGGACCCACCGAAAGGGCCTCTATATTTTGCAGAAAAACATGCCCCCTGCTGACATGTCGGACCCACCAGCTATCTTCGCACGCAAGGAAGTGCCTCCTTATTATGCACAAAAAAATGAATACTCCCCCTGCCAGCTGGAACCCAGCATAGTGGGAGGCTGACTTGTGGGCCTACCAAGTTGACGGGGACGGAGGGCTTTGTCAACTTAGTCAATATGAATGATTCTAGCTCCTGTTACCGTACGATGTTCATCCAACGGCCGTAGTGCTTATTCAACTTCTGGTCTTCTTGCTCCAGCTGCCCAAACTATCATCGGTCGTGCCGCGTGCTCCTACCTCCCTTGGCCGGCTGTGATGCCGTGGAAGCCTCACCGCCCCCTACTACTCCCACCGCTAGCCATGCCATCCCTCTACTCACCCACACCCCCTGTTATTCTGTGGTGACAGCAGCCTCACACCGCAGCCGACCAGTGAACCCTCGTACTCCTCTTCCCGTGGGCATCCAATGCTGCGTCTTCCCCGGCTCCGAGTCGTCCCCTTCCTAGGCCTCGTCGTTGTCCACCGCTGTGGTGCTCTCGGCGCGGCGTGGTCAACATGGTCAAGCAACGACTTCCAACGGACGTGGACTGTACGTGGAAAGGCTGACAGCTGGGTCCACGGCCGCAGCAAGGAAGTGCCTCCTTATTACGCGCAAAATAATGATTCCTCCACCTGACAGCGGGGACCCACCGGATGGGCCACCGTATGTCACGAAAAAAACGTTTCCCCCTGACTGCTGGGACCCACCAGCTACATCTTCGAACGCAAGGAAGTGCGTCCGGGCAAAGAAACGATTTGCCCGCCTGACTGTCGGGACCCACCAGCTACATCTTCGCACGCAAGGAAGTGCCTGACAGTCGGGACCCACCTGGTCGAAGCGTACGTAGCATTGTCATTCTAGTCGCGAACGTGTATGTACATACTGGTGGATGTAGAGGAGCGCACGTGTCGTAGTAGAGGCGCGCACGTGTCGTAGTAGAGGCGCGCACATAGCATGTACACATACGTACAGTGGCCAGGATGCAAGAAAGAAAATACGGCCACGTATGTGTACATACAGGCGGGGTCTCGAACGCCTAATCGCGCATATGTACGTACGACCAGGGTTCATGAACATGGCTGGGTCGGAATGGAGAAACATCGTCATCGTCGTGTTCATGGGGAGCCAACCGGCTAGGTCGGAACGGAATGCATCGTCGTGGTCATCGGGGGGGGGGGGGGGGCTTGGATGGAATAGGCGATGGAAACGAGGCCTAGCGTACCGCAGAATGGAGGAAACAGCCTTGTGTTCGACCGACCACGTTCGAAACGGGATCCTGTTCATTGGGAGGGGTCTGGCGTACCGCAAAACGGAGGAAACGGACCTCCTACGGTCGAAACGGGGGTCCTGTTGATTGGGAGGGGTGTGGCGTACCGCAAAACAGACGAAACGGACCTCCTACGGTCAAAATGGGGGTTCTGTTGATCGGGAGGCGTGTGGCGTACCGCAAAACAGACGAAACTGACCTCCTACGGTCGAAACAGGGGTCCTATTGATCGGGAGGGGTGTGGCGTACCACAAAACGGACGAAACGGACTTGTGTTGGAGCGATACGGTCGAAACGGGGGTCCTGTTCATTGGGAGGGGTGTGGCGTACCGCAAAACGGGACTCCACGGGATACTGTTCATCTCCACCGGCGACCTCCTCCAGCCTCCACGGGCTACTGTTCATCCACCGTCGACCTCCTCCAGCCTCCACCTGCGACTATTCATCAACGGGCTCCTGTTCATGCAGCCTCCACCGCGCGCTACTCCACCGGCTACTGTTTAACCACCCCTCTCCACGGGCTCCTGTTCAACCACCCCTCCACCATCTACTGTTCATCCAGCCCTCCACGGGGTCATCCTATTCATCCAGCCCTCCACGGGGTCCTGTTCATCCAGCCCCAACCGGCTCGATCGATCGGGGTCTTGTTCATCCAGAGGCAACGCCATGGGTCCTGTTCATCCACTCCCACCGCTCACTGTTCATCCAACCCCCCCCCCCCCGCAACACTCACTGTTCATCCAGAGAGGCAGCATCGATTGGTTTTAGTTAGCAGCAATAGCAAAGTAATCGATAGCTCGGGTTCAGTAACGCGTAGCCTGCAGTGCAATCGCTCGGGTTCAGTTAGAGCCCAACGCCTCGCTCGGGTTCAGTTAGAGCCAATGCCTCGCCCACACGCGTGTACGTGTATGAGAGAAATGCACATCGCTCCGCCCCCGACCACCCACCGTAACCGGGAACTCCCCAAAATTTTCCTCGCCCTCGCTTCTACCACAGTTTTTTCCATCATGGATGGCCCAAAGAATGTCATGCATCTGAGTATCCGGCCCGCCCAGGATGAAAAGCCCATTTTCTGTCATGAGTTTTTGTCATAGAAGTAGGAGCCCACCACATCTATGATGATACCGGGTTTTGTCACAATTATCGTCATAGAAGTGTCATATGTATGACAGAAAAAAATTCATTCGGCCCAAAATGTCACGGATGTGTCTTTTTTTGTAGTGGGCCTTCCCTCGTTCAACCTTTTCTCTCACAAGATAAACTACTCATACAAATGCATCTTGATGTTCCGTGCAACGCACGGGCAGCTAGCTAATTTCTTTTAAAATAGTTGCTGCGATAATTTGGTTGAAGTGATATATTTTATGTCTACCCCGAATGATTTCAGATTCACTAGTAGTAACAAAGAAAAGGTTGCCTTGTTAATTAACAGAAAACAGGGTGAAAACTATCACATGAGGCCGGTAAAAACAAGGCACACTGGGTTCAGCATCATCGTCACTATGGTTGTGCGCGTGTGAGAAGTCTACATATCGAGGGGGCTACCGAGCGAGGCACCGAGACACAATGTTTGAGAGAGAAACCAATTGACAGATTATGATCAGATCGAGTTGTCACCCTTCTGCTGTCATTGTTGGGGGGGAGAGAAAGACGTATCGAGAGTGTGCGTGGTAGGCACAGAGGCACGACTAGCGAGTGTGTGTGTGTGTGTGTGTTTGAAAGAGTAGATAGATTATTATCAATATCAATGTGCCACCCTACTCCTTCGGTGCCGGGTAGTGTGTATGTGTGTGCCTATGTTTGAGAGAGAAGCCAGTCGATAGATTAGTATCAAGATCGAGGTGTCACCCTACTCCTTCGGTGTTGGGAAGTGTGGGTGTGTGGGTGTGTGTGTGGGGGGGGAGTGACACTCACATATCTCTACTATTATAAAAAACAGAGTTGGTGATGATGGTGTTCCTGCCATCCTGCAATATGGGCCATCCGATTTATATCCGACGGATAGGAAGGAAACTATGGCAATTTTGCAAAAAGATACCCACACCCCTCTCCGCATTTGCAAATAAGGCATTCCGTCGTTCATCCTTTTGTCCCACAAGATAAACTTCTCATACAAATGCATCTTGATGTTCCGTGCAACGCATGGGCATCTTGCTAGTAGGGAGAAGGAGTTTGTGTGACACATATCTAGCTATATTAAGGGATAGGTAGATAGCATATGTGTGAGAGACATTATTATACTTTGAGACATTAGTGGTTGTGGGTGGGCGGAATTAAAGGGGTGGGCGTGTTAGACATAGAGAGCATGTGTGTTTCTGTGTGAGAGACTTGTAGGATGGGGTAGAAAGACGAATTTAACCCTGACGGAGGGAGAGAAATACACGAAGTGCGCATGTGTGATTCTGATGCCCACAGGGAAATGAGATATGTATGCGTGTGAGAGAGATTGCACAATTCATTCACGTATCACTATCTAGCGATTGTGGACGTGCATCGCTTGAACATAAGTCAATATCTACTTTGTATCGTGGCCAAAGGTACAATATTGATTCAACGCTATAAAGATTGAACACTCACATATCACATTTTTTCCTATTTAAATAAACCTTTTCAGTTGTGCATGCCAAAGTTACAGTGATGTTTCTTCAAACAACCAATGTAGCTATCATGTATATGCACCATTGTTACTCTTGCATTCAAACTCATTAGTCTTGGATGATTTAAGTTTCTATTTTGAAGTAATTATTGGGCCGTGATGGGTCGTAAGTAACCGAATGTTGCTAATGAGCCCAAGAATAAATGGGCCCTGAGAAGGCCGAAAGATAACTTGGGCTGGAAACGGCCCAATGGAATAACGGGCCGTTAATGGGTATAAAGTGATACACTGTTCATTATGGGCCAGTTTCACCATGGGGCATTTATGGGTGTAAAGTGATACACTATTCATTACAGGCCAGTTTCACCACTGGCCGTTAATGGGCTAATAGTTTCAAAGAGCCTCATATGGGCCGAAAGACGTCATGGGCCATTCATGGGCCAAAAGTGAAAACATGATGGAATCATATTGGATGGCCCAAATGACGCTACTTGGCCTAATTCGGATAGGGCGTAACGGGCGTTGGGTTAGCGGGCTGTAAATGGGCTATACGCGAACAGGCCGTTAACAGGCTTTCTATGGGCCGGGCCGCCACCTTTTGACCAAGTCAAACGGGTCGGCCTTTTCATAGGAATGGGCCACTATTGGGCCGTGCCACGTGTTGACGTATCATAGGCGCCTTCTGTCCAATGAGTGGATGACATCTGTCCCAATGATGAGCAGACACGTGTTTCCTCCAGCCAATGATGATTTTACACATGGAAAATCCCCATTGGTCGGGGCTGTTAATGGGTTATCGGATCCAAAACCCGACCCGATAGCTTAACAGCGTTCCTTACGGTGGATGCCACGTGTCGGTCACCCTTGACGAAAGCACTTCTGTGACACACGATTTATCGTCATAGAAGTGGACACTTCCGTGATGATAATTTTGGTAATGTCATGGAACCCTTCTACGACAGCACAGGTATGACTATCTTCATTCTGTCATAAAATCGTCATGGATGTACATGCATGAAAAAACACGACCTACTGTGACAAACACGTATCATCACGGAAGTGTATTTTTTTGTAGTGATAGGACATAGATATATGTTTGCTTGATGCTTTTATTATGTACTAGTACTATAGAATACTTGGTAGTTTAATCCTGTCCACCTTACTAATGAACTTGTTCACCGAAATGAGTTTCATATACTAGTACATGCTAAACCTGTTATGTGTCTGCTTGTTTCTTCTTTTAGAATGCTGACACAATATTGGGGAAGAGTGCCTTATTAAGCAATGGTAAAGGAATTAATGCAGATAAGGTTCAGGATAGTGAGACATCCTTGTTGGTCTCCAACAAATCTGATAAAACAGCTAAGGAAGACTATCTTGAAGACAGTGAGACAACCCCAAAGTCATGTCTTGGTTTAGTGTTCGAGTTACTGGCCACTACCGCTTGCACAAGCTATTCAAACTCACTGTCTGAATCAGTTTGGTTTCTTGAGTCTCAACTACAAGCTGAAAGACATTGATCAACTGTGCTGCGACAAGAAGCGGAAGGACTACGGAAGTCCTTGGAGCATTTATATGCATACTTTCTCGTGCAACACCAAGCGTTGGAGGATTTTAGCGCCAAATAGGACAAAGCTAATAAGCTTGCTAAGCTTATTGCCAGCATGGTGGATACCCAGGATAACGTTTCTTGAGCTCTTCTGAAGTTGTTTCAGTTATGCTCTTGTTTTGCTGCCGCGTTTATTTGCACTGGTGGCCAATTTTGACGGCCAGTGTATGTAATATGCTGCTTTGTTCCCTATATTTGCACTGGTGGCGAACTTTGATGCCTAGTGGATGTAATATGTGTAATAGCGGTAATAGGCTAGTGTTAATTGCTTGCTTATTTATTTCCTTGTTGTCTTGTTTAGTTGTTTGCTTGTAGTCACTGCAGTTCTTTTTCTGTGTTTTTCTAGTGGCCACAATAACCTATTTTTGGAATCTAGGCCAAAATAATCATGGCAACACACGGACTGTTGTAACCATGGGACTCCTACAGGCCGTAGGATCCATTGGCCTTCTATACGGGCCGTAGGATCCATGGGCCTTCTATGGGCTGTACGATCCATGGGCCGTCTACAGGCCGTACGATCCATGGGCCTTCTACGGGCCGTACGAGCGATGGACCTTCTACGGGCCGTAGGAGCCATTGGCCTTCTACGGGCTGTATGATCCATGGGCCTTCTACGGGACGTATGATCCATGGGCCTTCTACGGGTCGTACGATCCATGGGACTTTTACGGGCCTTCTATGGGGTGTATCATCATTTTGCCAATCATGGGCCATACTATTCGTGGACCATAATGTGTCGTTAATAGGCCGTATTTGATAACTCTTTGAAAACAGCCCAACAGGTTTTTTTACTTGAAAACGGCCCAACGTATTAATGGGCCACAAACGGGCCGACTGTAACGACGGGCTGAATTTGGCCCAAGAAGAAAATGACAGTAACTGGTCGTAAGTAACCGAATGCTGGAAATGAGCCCAAGAATAAATGGGCCCTGAGAAGGCCAAAAGATAACTTGGGCTGGAAACGGCCCAATGGAATAATGGGCCGTTAATGGGTATAAAGTGATACACTGTTCATTACGGGTCAGTTTCACCACGGGCCGTTAATGAGCTAAGAGTTACAAAGGGCCTCGTATGGGCCGAAAGTCATCATGGGCCATACATGGGTCGGAAGTTAAAACGGGCTGGAATCATATTGGACGGCCCAAATGATGCTACTGGGCCTAATTCGGAGAGGTCATAACGGGACCTGGGTTAGCGGGGCTGTAAATGGGCTATATGCGAATATGTTGTTAACAGGCTTTCCGTGGGTCGGCCTGCCACCTTTTGACCAAGTCAAAAGGGATGGCCTTTTCACAGGAATGTGCCTCTGTTGGATCGTGCCACATGTCGACGTATCATAGGTGCCTTGGGTCCAATGAGTGGACGACATCTATCCCAACGGTGATCCGACACGTGTTTCCTCTAGCCAATGATGATTTTACACGTGGAAAATCCCCATTGGTCGGGGCTGTTAACGGGTTATCGGATCCAAAACCAGACCCGATAGATTAACAGTGTTCCGTTACGGTGGATGCCATGTGTCGGTCACCCTTGACGAAAGCACTTTTGTGACGCGCGATTTATCGTCATAGAAGTGGACACTTCCGTGATGATAATTTTGGTAATGTCATGGAGCACTTCTACGACAGCGCAGGTATGACTATCTTGATTTTGTCATAAAATCGTCATGGATGTACATGCATGACAGAAAACGTGACCTACTGTGACAAACAAGTATCATCATGGAAGTGTATTTTTTTGTAGTGGAGGGTATGTGGACACACTCTCCGTCTCGTTTCTATGCACCTCCTAGATAGATCTTTCATGATCGTAGGAATTTTTTTGAATTACTACGTTCCTCAACAGAAGCTCGTAGGTATTTGTGGTGTGTTGAACTCTCGCCCTTGGGAGTTGGGACCCCTCCCTAGATTGGCCATCACCGATTTGGAGATGGCAAAGGGGTTGAGCACATCAATGCCACAGACAATAACAACTTTGGTGAGGACGTCGAGGGCCAAGACATCGACAGTGTTGGAAATACTCCCTCCAATCCTTTTTACTCTGTGTATTAGATTTGTGTCAAAGTCAAATATTACAGAGTAGAGATACTTTGACTTTGGATAAAACTTATATGCAGACTAAAAATGGCTGGAGGGAGTATATCCTTGATGCAATTTTGTGAAGATAATACTTCCCATTGTATTCATAAGTTATTTATATTGCCATGACCATCGTCAGTGATTTGGTTGTGAAATATAAGGTATGATGTTGTTCTAATGGTCCCTAGTCTACAATGTTATGAGGATACATGTCATTTGATAACCCACAAGTAAAGGGGATCGCAACAGTTTTTGAGGGTAAAGTATTCAACCCAAATTTATTGATTCGACACAAGGGGAGCCAAAGAATATTCTCAAGTATTAGCAGCTGAGTTATCAATTCAACCACACCTGAAAGACTTAATATCTGCAGCAAAGTATTTAGTAGCAAAGTAGTATGGAAGTAATGGTAACGGTGGCAAAAGTAACAGTAGCAGATTTGTAGCAATCGTAACAGTGGCAATGCTACGTCTTGAGCTTGCGTTGGTTTTCCTTGAAGAGGAAAGGGTGATGCAGCACAGTAGCGTAAGTATTTCCCTCAGTTTTTGAGAACCAAGGTATCAATCCAGTAGGAGGCTCCTCACAAGTCTTTCGAACCTACACAAACAAACAAAGAACTCGCAACCAACGCGATAAAGGGGTTGTCAATCCCTTCACGGCCACTTACGAAAGTGAGATCTGATAGAGATAATATGATAAGATAAATATATTTTTGGTATTTTATATTATAGATGCAGAAAATAAAGATGCAAATAAAAGTAGATTGAAACTTATATGATAAAGGATAGACCCGGGGGCCATAGGTTTCACTAGAGGCTTCTCTCAAGATAGCATAAGTATTACGATGGGTGAACAAATTACTGTCGAGCAATTGATAGAAAAGCGAATAATTATGAGATCATCTAGGCATGATCATGTATATAGGCATCACGTCCGTGACAAGTAGACCGACTCCTGCCTGCATCTACTACTATTACTCCACACATCAACCGCTATCCAGCATGCATCTAGAGTATTAAGTTCATAAGAACAGAGTAACGCATTAAGAAAGATGACATGATGTAGAGGGATAAACTCAAGCAATATGATGCAAACCCCATATTTTTATCCTCGATGGCAAAAATACAATACGTGCCTTGTTGCCCCTGCTGTCACTGGGAAAGGACACCGCAAGATTTAACCCAAAGCTAAGCACTTCTCCCATGGCAAGAAAGATCAATCTAGTAGGCCAAACCAAATCGATAATTCGAAGAGACTTGCAAAGATAACTCAATCATACATAAAAGAATTCAGAGGAGATTCAAATATTATTCATAGATAAACTTGATCATAAACCCACAATTCATCGGATCTCGACAAACAAGCCGCAAAAAGAGATTACATCAAATAGATCTCCACAAGAGAGGGGGGAGAACATTGTATTGAGATCCAAAAAGAGAGAAGAAGCCATCTAGCTAATAACTATGGACCCGAAGGTCTATGGTAAACTACTCACAACTCATTGGAGGGGCTATGGTGTTGATGTAGAAGCCCTCCGTGGTGGATTCCCCCTCCGGCAGAACACCGGCGACGGCTCCAAGATGGGATCTCACGGACACAGAAGGTTACGGTGGCGGAAATATTTCTTCGGTGGCTCCTCGGATGTTTTTGGGGTATGTAGGCTTATATAGGAGGAAGAAGTACGTCGGTGGCCGCCCGAGGGGAACACGAGACAGGGGGCGCGCCCAGGAGGGGTGGGCGTGCCCTCCTATCTCGTGGCCACCTTGACTGCTTCTTGGCTTGCACTCTAAGTTCTCCGGATCACGTTCGTTCCAAAATTCACGCTCCCGAAGGTTTCATTCCGTTTGGACTCCGTTTGATATTCCTTTTCTTTGAAATACTGAAATAGGCAAAAAAAACAACAATACGGGCTGGGACTCCGGTTAGTAGGTTAGTCCCAAAAATGATATAAAATGTATAAAATAAAGCCCATAAACATCCAAAACAGGTAATATAATAGCATGGAACAATCAAAAATTATAGATACGTTGGAGATGTATTAAGCATCCCCAAGCTTAATTCCAGCTCGTCCTCGAGTAGGTAAATGATAAAAACAGAATTTTTGATGTGGAATGCTACCTAGCATAATTCTCAATGTAATTTTCTTTATTGTGGCATGAATGTTCAGATCCAAATGATTCAAGATAAAAGCTTATAGAACATAAAAATAATAATACTTTTAATCATACTAACAAATAATCATGTCCTATCAAAATAGCATAGCCAAAGAAAGCTTATCCCTACAAAATCATATAGTTAGGCCATGCTTCATTTTCATTACACAAAATACTCCCATCATGTACAACCCCGATGACAAGCCGAGCAATCGATTCATACTTTTTAACGCGCTTCGGCTTTTTTCAAATCTTACGCAATACATGAGCGCAAGCCATGGACATAGCACTATGGTGGTCTATGGTTGTGGTTGTAAGGACAAAAAGGGAGAAGATAGTCTCACATCAACTAGGCGTATCAACGGGCTATGGAGATGCCCATTAATATATATCAATGTGAGTGAGTAGGGATTGCCATGCAACGGATGCACTAGAGCTATAAATGTATGAAAGCTCAACAAAAGAAACTAAGTGGGTGTGCATCCAACTTGCTTGCTCACGAAGACCTAGGGCATTTTGAGGAAGCCCATCATTGGAATATACAAGCCAAGTTCTATAATGAAAAATTCCCACTAGTATATGAAAGTGACAACATAGGAGACTCTCTATCATGAAGATCATGGTGCTATTTTGAAGCACAAGTGTGGAAAAGAGATAGTAGCAATTGTCCTTCTCTCTTTTTCTCTCATTTTTTTCTTTTTTCTCCTTTTTTCTCTTTTTCTTCTTTTTGGTGGGCTTCTTTGGCCTCTTTTATTTTTATAAAGTCCGAAGTCTCATCCCGACTTGTGGGGGAATCATAGTCTTCATCATCCTTTCCTCACTGGGACAATGCTCTAATTATGAAGATCATCACACTTTTGTTGATTTACAACTCAAGAATTACAACTCAAAGCTAGAACAAGATATGACTCTATATGAATGCCTCCGGCGGTGTATCGGGATATGCAATGAATCAAGAGCGACATGTATGAAAATTATGAAGGTGGCTTTGCCACAAATACGATGTCAACTACATGATCATGCAAAGAGAAATATGATAATGATGGAGCGTGTCATAATAAACGGAACGGTGGAAAGTTGCATGGCAATATATCTCGAAATGGCTATGGAAATGCCATAATAGGTAGGTATGGTGGCTGTTTTGAGGAAGGTAAATAATGGGTGCATGCTATCGGCGAAAATTGCGTGGTAAAATAGAGGCTAGCATAGTGGAAGGATGAGTGTGCGTATATCCATGGACTCACATTAGTCATAAAGAACTCATATACTTATTGCAAAAGTCTACTTAGCCCTCGAAGCAAAGTACTACTACGCATGCCCCTAGAGGGATAGATTGGTAGGAAAATACCATCGCTCGTTACCGACTGCCACTCATAAGGAAGACAATTAAAAGAGCACCTCATGCAACAAATTTGTCACACAACTTTTACCATACGTGCATGCTACGGGACTTGCCAACTTCAACACAAGTATTTCTCAATTTCATAATTATCCACTAGCATGACTCTAGCATTACTACCTTTATATCTCAAAACAATTATCAAGCATCAAATTGATCCTAGTGTTCAATGCACTTTCTACGATAGTTTTTATTATACCCAACTTGGATGCTCATCATTCTAGGACCAAATTCATAACCAAAGCAAATACCATTCTGTTCTAAGAGGCTCTCAAAATAATATAAGTGAAGCATGAGAGACTAGCAAGTTTTTCAAAATTAATCCACCGCCGTCCTCTAAAAGATATAAGTGAAGTACTAGAGCAAAAACTATCTAGCTCAAAAGATATAAGTGAAGCACATAGCAAATTCTAATCAAGCTCAAAAGATATAAGTGAAGCACATAGCAAATTATAATCAAGTGGGATTTTCCCAAAAGGTGTGTATAGCAAGGATGATTTTGGTAAACTAAAAAGAAAAGACTAATATAATACACGACGCTCCAAGCAAAACACATATCATGTGGCAAATAAAAATATAGCTCCAAGTAAAGTTACCAATGAACGAAGACGAAAGAGGGGATGCCTTCCGGGGGCATACCCAATCTTAGGCTTTTGGCTATTCTTGAATATCTTGGGGTGCCTTGGGCATCCCCAAGCTTAGGCTTTTGCCACTCCTTATTCCATAGTCCATCAAATCTTTACCCAAAACTTGAAAATTCCACAACACAAAACTCAACAGGAAATCTCATAAGCCCCATTAGTGAAAGAAAACAAAACCACCACATAAGGTACTATAATGAACTCATTCTTTATTTAAATTGGTGTTAAACCTACTGTATTCCAAGTTCTCTATGGTTCATACCCTTACATACTAGCCATAGATGCATCAAAATAAGCAAACAACACACGAAAAACAGAATCTGTCAAAAACAGAACAGTCTGTAGCAATCTGTAGCTAACGCAAACTTTAGGAACTTTAAAAATTCTACAAAAATAGGAAGTCCTAAACAATTTGTTTATTGAACATCATAAAAAAGAATCAATGCAAAATCACGTTCCTGTGATTTATTGAATTTTTTCTCGTGAGCGCAAAGCTTCTGTTTTTCAGCAGAATCAAATCAACTCATATCATAGGTTATCCTATAGGTTCTACTTAGCACAAACACTAAAGAAAACATGAAAACACATCTAAACATAAATTAGATGCAAAATTTATTACTAAACAAGAACAAAAACAAGAAACACAAAGAAAATTGGGTTGCCTCCCAACTAGCGCTATCGTTTAACGCCCCTAGCTAGGCATAAAAGTGAAGATAGATCTAAGTAGTGCCATCTTTGGCACTTGATTCATAGGTAGCTACCATAATGGATTCATAGGGTAATTTGACTTCTTTTCTGGGGAAGTGCCCCATACCTTTATTTAATGGAAATTGGAATCTAATATTCCCTTCCTTCATATCAATAATCGCACCAATCGTTCTAAGGAAAGGTCTACCAAGAATAATAGGACAAGAAAGATTGCAATCTATATCAAGAACGATAAAATCAATGGGCACCAATTTTCTATTTGCAACAATTAGAACATCATTGATTCTTCCCATTGGCTTTTTAATGGTGGAATCCGCAAGGTGCAAATTTAAAGAGCAATCATCAAGATCATGGAAACCTAGAATATCACATAAAGTTTTCGGAATCGTGGAAACACTAGCACCCAAATCATACAAAGCAAAACACTCATAATCTTTAATTTTAATCTTTATAGTAGGCTCCCACTCATCATTAAGTTTTCTAGGTATATAAACTTCCAAATTAAGTTTTTCATCAAAAGATTGCATCAAGGCATCAACAATATGTTTGGTAAAGGCTTTATTTTGACTATAAGCATGAGGAGAATTAACAACGGATTGCAACAAGGAAATACAACTTTCTAAAGAACAATTATCATAATCAAATTCCTTGAAATCCGAGATAGTGGGTTCAATACTATTTAAAGTTTTGGCCTCTCCAATTGCACTTTTACCAAATTTAGCATCAAGATCTAAAAACTCCAAATTGTCGAAACGCTTTTTAACAAAAGTTGATTCACTTCCAGTCCCATTATTATCAAGATTCATATTACAAAACAAGGATCTAATAGGGGACACATCAATAACTTTAAGATCTGCATCATTATTTTCATGGAAACAAGAAGAACACGCTTTTATAAAAGCAATCTTTCTTAGCACGCAATCTAGCGGTTCTTTCTTTGCACCCGTCAATGGAACTTCTCATAGCTTTGAGAGACTCATTGATATCATGCTTAGGAGGAGTAGATCTAAGTTTCAAAGAATCAACATCAAGTGAAAGTGTATCGACGTTCCTAGCCAAATCATCAACTTTCAGCAATTTTTATTCAAGTAAAGCATTATAATTCTTTTGACATATCATAAATTCTTTCACACTATTTTCAAAATCAGAGGGCATATTATTAAAATTACCATAAGAATTATTGTAGGAATTTCCATAATTATTAGAGGAATTGCTAGGGAACAGTCTAGGATTAAAGTTTCCTCTATAAGCATTGTTTCCAAAATTATTCCTACCAATGAAATTTACATCCATAGATTCATTATTATTCTCAATCAAGGTAGATAGAGGCGTATCATTGGGATCAATAGAAGCACTCTTAGTAGCAAACAATTTCATGAGCTCATCCATCTTTCCACTCAAAATATTAATTTCATCTATAGCATGCACTTTTTTACTAGTAGATCGTTCGGTGTGCCATTGAGAATAATTTGCCATAATATTATCAAGAAGTTTTGTAGCATCTCATAAAGTGATTTCCATAAACCTTCCTCCGGCGGCTGAATCTAAAAGATTTCTAGAAGCAAAGTTTAAACCGGCATAAAATTTTTGTATGATTATCCATAAATTCAAACCATGAGTAGGGTAATTGCGAATCATTAATTTCATTCTTTCCCAAGATTGGGCAACATGCTCATGATCAAGTTGTTTAAAATTCATAATATCATTCCTAAGCGAGATGATCTTAGCGGGAGGAAAATACTTAGAGATAAAAGCATCGTTGCACTTGTTCTAAGAATCAATACTATTTTTAGGCAAAGACGAAAACCTAACTTTAGCACGATCTCTAAGTGAAAACGGAAATAACTTCAATTTAACAATAACATTATCCGTATCTTTTTTATTTTGCATCTCACACAAATCAACAAAGTTGTTTAGATGGGTAGCGGCATCTTCACTAGGAAGGCCAGAGAATTGATGTTTCATAACAAGATTCAGCAAAGCAGCATTAATTTCACAAGACTCAACATCATTAAGAGGAGCAATCAGAGTACTAAGGAAATCATTATTATTGGTATTGGAGAAATCACACAATTTGGTATTATCTTGCGCCATGGCGACAAGTAATCCAACACACAAACAAACAGAAAAAGGCAAGCGAAAGAGAGGGGAAGAAGAAGGCGAGCGGAAAAGAGAGGAGATTGGGAAAGAGAGGGCAAATAAAACGGCAAGGGTGAAGTGGGGGAGAGGAAAACGAGAGGCAAATGGCAAATAATGTAAATGCGAGGGAGATGAGTTTGTGATGGGTACTTGGTATGTCTTGACTTGAGCGAAGACCTCCTCGGCAACGGCGCTAGAAATCCTTCTTGCTACGTCTTGAGCTTGCGTTGGTTTTCCTTGAAGAGGAAAGGGTGATGCAGCACAGCAGCATAAGTATTTCCTTCAGTTTTTTAGAACCAAGGTGTCAATCCAGTAGGAGGCTCCTCACAAGTCCCACGAACCTACCCAAACAAACAAAGAACTCGCAACCAACGCGATAAAGGGGTTGTCAATCCCTTTACGGCCACTTGTGAAAGTGAGATCTGATAGAGATAATATGATAAGATAAATATATTTTTGATATTTTATAATATAGATGCAGAAAATAAAGATGCAAATAAAAGTAGATTGAAAGCTAATATGATAAAGGATAGACCCGAGGGCCATAGGTTTCACTAGAGGCTTCTCTCAAGATAGCATAAGTATTACGGTGGGTGAACAAATTACTGTCGAGCAATTGATAGAAAAGAGAATAATTATGAGATTATCTAGGCATGATCATGTATATAGGCATCACGTCCGTGACAAGTAGACCGTCTCCTGCCTGCATCTACTACTATTACTCCACACATCGACCGCTATCCAGCATGCATCTAGAGTATTAAGTTCGTAAGAACAGAGTAACGCATTAAGAAAGATGACATGATGTAGAGGGATAAAATCAAGCAATATGATGTAAACCCCATCTTTTTATCCTCGATGGCAATAATACAATATGTGCCTTGTTGCCCCTGCTGTCACTGGGAAAGGACACCACAAGATTTAACCCAAAGCTAAGCACTTCTCCCATGGCAAGAAAGATCAATCTAGTAGGCAAAACCAAATAGATAATTCTAAGAGACTTGCAAAGATAACTCAATCATAAATAAAAGAATTCAGAGGAGATTCAAAATTTCTCATAGATAAAGTTGATCATAAACCCACAGTTCATCGGATCTCGACAAACCGCAAAAAGAGATTACATCGGATAGATCCCCACAAGAGAGGGGGAGAACATTTTATTGAGATCCAAAAAGAGAGAAGAAGCCATCTAGCTAATAACTATGGACCCGAAGGTCTGTGGTAAACTACTCACAACTCACTGGGGGGGCTATGGTGTTGATGTAGAAGCCCTCCATGGTGGATTCCCCCTCCGGCAGAACACCGGCGATGGCTCCAAGATGGGATCTCGCGGATACAGAAGGTTACGGTGGCGGAAATATTTCTTCGGTGGCTCCTCGGATGTTTTGGGGGTATGTAGACTTATATAGGAGGAAGAAGTACGTCGGTGGCCACCCGAGGGGTACACGAGATAGGGGGCGCGCCCAGGAGACAATCAAAAATTATAGATATGTTGGAGACGTATCAGGCAACAGAGAAGTAACTAAGCAAAGATCAATATTTGAAAAGCTTGTAGGCAATGGATCAATGATGGATAATTATGTCAGATGTAATTCATCATGCAACAGTTATAACATAGGGTGACACAGAACTAGCTCCAATTCATCAATGTAATGTAGGCATGTATTGTGAATATAGTCATACGTGCTTACGGAAAAGAACTTGCATGACATCTTTTGTCCTACCCTCCCGTGGCAGCGGGGTCCTATTGGAAACTAAGGGATATTAAGGCCTCCTTTTAATAGAGTACCAAACCAAAGCATTAGCACTTAGTGAATACATGAACTCCTCAAACTACGGTCATCACCAGGAAGTGTCCTGACTATTGTCACTCCGGGGTTTGCTGGATCATAACACATAGTAGGTGACTATAAGTTGCAAGATAGGATCAAGAACTCACATATATTCATGAAAGAATAATAGGTTCAGATCTGAAATCATGGCACTCAGGCCCTAGTGACAAGAATTAAGCATGGCAAAGTCATAGCAACATCAATCTTAGAACATAGTGGATACTAGGGATCAAACCCTAACAAAACTATCTCGATTACATGGTAAATCTCATCCAACCCATCACCGTCCAGCAAGCCTATGATGGGATTACTCACGCACGGCGGTGAGCATCATGAAATTGGTGATGGAGGATGGTTGATGATGACGATGGCAACGGATTCCCCTCTCCGGAGCCCCGAACAGACTCCAGATTAACCCTCCCAAGGAAGAATAGGGCTTGGTGGCAGTTCCGTACCGTAAAACGTGATGAATCCTTCTCTTTGATTTTTTTTCTCCCCGAACATGAATATATAGAGTTGTAGTTGAGGTCGGTGGAGGTCCAAGAGACCCACGAGGCAGGGGCGCTCCAAGGGGTGGGCGCGCCCTGCACCCTCGTGGACAGGATGTGGGTCCCCCTCTGTTGATTCTTTCACCAATATTTTTTATTAATTTCAAAACATGACTCCGTGAAGTTTCAGGTCATTCCGAGAACTTTTATTTCTGCACAAAAATAACACCATGGCAATTCTGCTGAAAACAGCGTCAGTCCGGGTTAGTCCTCAAATCATGCAAGTTAGAGTCCAAAACAAGGGCAAAAGTGTTTGGAAAAGTAGATACGTTGGAGATGTATCAACTCCCCCAAGCTTAAACCTTTGCTTGTCCTCAAGCAATTCAGTTGAAAAACTGAAAGTGATAAAGAAAAACTTTTACAAACTCTGTTTGATCTTGTTGTTGCAAATATGTAAATCCAGCATTCAAATTTTTAGCAAAGATTATGAACTAACCACATTCACAATAACACTTGGGTCTCACACTTACTCATATCAATGGCATAATCAACTAGTGAGCAATAATAATAAATCTCGGATGACAACACTTTCTCAAACAATCATAATATGATATAATAGGATGGTATCTCGCTAGCCCTTTTTGAGACCGCAAAACAAAAATGTAGAGCACCCCTGAAGATCAAGGAGTGACTAGACATTGTAATTCATGGCAAAAGAGATCCAGTCACAGTCATACTCAATGTAAATTAATAACAATGCATGCAAATGATAGCGGTGCTCTCCAACTGGTGCCTTTTAATAAGAGGATGATGACTCAACATAAAAGTAAATAGATAGGACCTTCGCAGAGGGAAGCAGGGATTTGCAGAGGTGCCAGAGCTCGAGTTTTGAAACAAAGATAAAAAAATATTTTGAGTGGCACAATTTCATTGTCAACATAACAACCAAGAGATCTTGATATCTTCCATGCTACATACATTATAGGCGGTTCCCAAACATAATGGTAAATTTTATACTCCCCCACCACCAACGAGCACATTCCACGGTTGGTCCGAAACAACGGGTACCATCGAACTAACAAAAATTCTGGGGGAGTTTTGTTTGCAATTATTTTGATTTGATTTGAGCATGGGACTGGGCATCCCGGTTACCGGCAATATTCTCGTGAATGATGAGCAGAGTCCACTCATCATGAGAATAACCCACCTAGCATGGAAGATATAGACAACCCTAGTTGATACATGAGCTATTCAAGCATACAAAACAGAATTTAATTTGAAGGTTTAGAGTTTGACACATACAAATTTACTTGGAACGGTAGGTAAATACCGCATATAGGAAGGTATGGTGGACTCATATGGAACAACTTTGGGGTTTATGGAAGTGGATGCACAAGAAGTATTCCCACTTAGTACAAGTGGAGGCTAGAAAGAGACTGTGAAGCTACCAACTAGAGAGCGACAACAGTCATGAACATGCATTACAATTAACTAACAATGAGTGCCAGCATGAGTAGGTGATACGTCCATTTTGCATCATGCTTTTATATCAATATTTAATGCATTATGGGTTATTATTACATGTTATATCACAACACTTATGCCTTTTCTCTCTTATATTACAAGGTTTACATGAAGAGGGAGAACGTCGGCAGCTGGAATTCCGGGCTGGAAAAGGAGCAAATATTAGAGACTTATTCTGCACAACTCCAAAAGTCTTGAAACTCCACGAAAGTCGGTTTTGGAATATATTAAAATATTGGTGAAGAAAGCACCAGAGGGGGGCCACCCACCAGCCACGAGGGTGGAGGGCGCGCCCTACCCCCCTGGGCGCGCCCCCTTGCCTCGTGGGCAACCTGGCAGGCCTCCGATGCCCATCTTATGCTATATGGTGTCTTTTGCCCTGGAAAAAATCATAAGGAAGCTTTTGGGACGAAGCGCCGCCGTCTCGAGGCGGAACCTAGCGGAACTAAACTAGGGCTCCGACGGAGCTATTCTGCCGGGGAAACATCCCTCCGAGAGGGGGAAATCATCGCCATTGTCATCACCATCGATCCTCTTATCAAGAGGGGGTCAATCTCCATCAACATCTTTACCGGCACCATCTCCTCTCAAACACTAGTTCATCTCTTGTATCCGATCTTTGTCTCAAAACCTCAGATTGGTACATGTGGGTTGCTAGTAGTGTTGATTACTCCTTGTAGTTGATGCTAGTTGGTTTATTCGATGGAAGATCATATGTTCAGATCCTTAATGCATATTAATACCCCTCTAATTATGAACATGAATATGATTTTTGAGTAGTTACATTTATTCCTGAGGACATGGGAGAAGTCTTGTTATCAGTAGCCATGTGAATTTGGTATTCGTTTGATATTTTGATGAGATGTATGTTGTCTCTCCTCTAGTGGTGTTATGTGAACGTCTACTACATGACACTTCACCATGATTTGGGCCTAGGGGAAGGCATTGGGAAGTAATAAGTAGATGATGGGTCGCTAGAGTGACAGAAGCTTAAATACTAGTTTATGCGTTGCTTCGTAAGGGGCTAATTTGGATCCATATATTTCATGCTATGCTTAGGTTTACCTTAACTCTTTTTCCTAGTTGCAGGTGCTTGCGAGAGGGGTTAATCATAAGTGGGATGCTTGTCCAGGGAAGGGCAGTACCCAAGCACTGGTCCACCCACATATCAAATTATCAAAGTAACGAACGCGAATCATATGAGCATGATGAAAACTAGCTTGACAGTAATTCCCATGTGTCCTCGGGAGCGCTTTGCTTTATATAAGAGTTTGTCCAGGCTTGTCCTTTGCTATAAAAAGGATTGGTCCATCTTTCTGCACCTTAGTTACTTTTGTTACTTGTTACCCATTACGAATTATCTTATTACAAAACTATCTGTTACCGATAATTTCTATGCTTGCAGAGAATACCGTACTGAAAACCACTTGTCATTTCCTTCTGCTCCTTGTTGGGTTCGACACTCTGACTTACCAAAAGGACTACCGTAGATCCCCTATACTTGTGGGTCATCAAGACTCTTTTCTGGCGCCGCTGCCGGGGAGTGAAGCGCCTTTGGTAGGTGGAATTTGGTAAGGAAACATTTATATAGTGTGCTGAAATTTACTACCACTTGTTACTATGGAAAATAATCCTTTGAGGGGCTTGTTCGGGGTACCTTCACCCTGACCATAAGAGCAAAGAGTTTCTCCTCAACCTACTGAACCTACTGAAACTATTTACTTTGAAATTCCTTCGGGTATGATAGAGAAACTGCTAGCTAATCCTTATACAGGAGATGGATCATTACATCCCGATATGCACCTAATCTATGTGGATGAAGTTTGTGGATTATTTAAGCTTGCAGGTATGCCTGAGGATGTTATCAAGAAGAATATCTTCCCTTTTTCTTTGAAGGGAAAGGCATTGACATGGTTTAGGCTATGTGACGATATTGGATCATGGAACTACAATGATTGAAATTGGAATTTCATTAGAAGTTTCATCCTATGCATCTGGTTCATCGGGATCATAATTATATATATAATTTTTGGCCCCGCAAAGGAGAAAGTATCGCTCAAGCTTCAGGGAGGCTTAAGTCAATTTTGTATTCATGCCCCAATCATGAGCTCTCAAGAGAAATTATTATTCAAAAATTTTATGCTCGGCTTTCTCTTAATAATCGCTCCATGCTCGATACTTCTTGTACTTGTTATTTTATGATGAAGACTATTGAATTCAGATGGGATTTATTGGAAAGAATTAAACGCAACTCTGAAGATTGGGAACTCGATGAAGGTAAGGAGTCAGGTATAACACATAAGTTTAATTGTGTTAAATCTTTCATGGATACCGATGCTTTTCGTGAATTTAGCAGTAAATATGGACTTGACTCTGAGATAGTAGCTTCTTTCTGTGAATCATTTGCTACTCATGTTGATCTCCCTAAGGATAAGTGGTTTGAATATCATCCTCCCATCAAAGTAAAAGTAGTAGAACCTATTAAAGTTGAAAAAAGACTATTACTTATAATGTTGATCCTATTGTTCCTATTGCTTATATTGAGAAACCACCTTTCCCTGTTAGAATAAAGGATCATGCTAAAGCTTCAACTATGGTTCGTAAGAGTAATGCTAGAACACCTACACCCCCTGAGAAAATTAAAGTTGAACCTAGTATTGTTATGGTTAAAGATATCTTGGTAGTTAATATTGATGGGCATGTTATTTACTTCTATGATGAAGCTGCTAGAATTGCTAGACCCGATACCAAAAATAAATATAGACCTGTTGTTGGTATGCCTGTTCTTTCTGTTAAAATATGAGATCATTGTTATCATGGCTTATGTGATATGGGTGCTAGTGTGAGTGCAATACCTCATTCCTATACAAAGAAATTATGCATGATATTGCACCTGCTAAAATAGAAGATATTGATGTTACTATTAAGCTTGCCAATAGAGACACTATTTCACCAATTGGGATTGTTAGAGATGTTGAAGTCTTGTGTGGGAAGATTAAATATCCTACTGATTTTCTTGTTCTTGGTTCCCCACAAGATGACTTTTGTCCCATTATATTTGGTAGACCCTTCTTAAATACTATTAATGCTAGGATAGACTGTGAAAAGGATGTTATTACTGTTGGTTTAGGGGATATGTCTCATGACTCTAATTTTGCTAAATTTCGTAGACAACCCCATGATAAAGAATTGCCTAGTAAATATGAAATTATTGGTCTTGCATCTATTGCAGTGCCTCCTGATGATCCTTTAGAACAATATTTGCTCGACCATGAAAATGATATGTTTATGAATGAAACAAGGGAAATATATGAAGTATTCTTTAAATAGGGACCTATTTTGAAACACAACTTGCCTGTTGAAATCCTTGGGGATCCTCCTCCGCCCACAGGAGATCCCGTGTTTGAGCTTAAACAATTACCTGATACTTTGAAATATGCCTATCTTGATGAAAAGAAGATATATCCTGTTATTATTAGTGCTAACCTTTCAGAGCATGAAGAAGAGAAATTATTAAAAACTCTGAAGAAGCACCGTGCCGCTATTGGATATACTCTGGATGATCTTAAGGGCATTAGTCCCACTTTATGCCAGCATAAAATAAAACTAGAGAAAGATGCTAAACCAGTTGTTGATCACCAACGACGGTTAAATCCTAAGATGAAAGAAGTGGTAAGAAATGAAATACTAAAGCTTCTGGAGGCAGGTATAATTTATCATGTTGCTGATAGTCAGTGGGTAAGTCATGTCCATTGTGTCCCTAAGAAGGGAGGTATTACTGTTGTTCCTAATGATAAGGATGAATTGATCCCACAAAGAATTGTTACAGGTTATAGAATGGTAATTGATTTCCGCAAATTAAATGAAGCTACTAGAAAAGATCATTACCCTCTACCTTTTATAGATCAAATGCTAGTAAGACTATCTAAACATACATATTTTTGCTTTCTAGATGGTTATTCTGGTTTCTCTCAAATACCTGTGTCAAAAGAGGATCAGGATAAGACCACTTTTACTTGTCCTTTCGGTACCTTTGCTTATAGATGCATGCCTTTTGGTTTATTCAATGCACCTGCAACCTTTCAAAGATGTATGACTGCTATATTCTCTGACTTTTCTGAAAAGATTGTTGAGGTTTTCATGGATGATTTCTCCGTTTACGGAACTTCTTTTGATGGTTGCTTAAGCAACCTTGATCGAGTTTTGCAGAGATGTGAAGAAACTAATCTTGTCTTGAATTGGGAGAAGTGCCACTTTATGGTTAATGAAGGTGTCGGTGTACAAAAGTAGGGGCTCTTTCCTTTGTACCCCTTTACTTGTGCACGGGCAGTCGGAGTCGCGCCCGTGGCCACACTTAGCAGGCATAAGAGGGAAGCTGGAGCGCAAGACAATCAAAGCAACGCCAAGACCAGAGAAACAAAGAGCAAGAGGGCAAGGTGGACTCCCCTGGCAAGACCCTTGCCGGGGCAGCCTCCGTAGCCCCGGCAAGAGCTTTGTCGGGGCAACTTGCCCAATGCCAGCATAGTGCGCCACCCTTGAGCCCAGGGGTTCCAACACCATCAACCACATTGGAACCAAGGCTCAGGAGGCACCTCCACGGTGGCATGCAGATCTTTGTGAAGATCATAAGCACACAAGATCAGATGAGGACCAGAAGACGACGATCCTCGGCAAGATCCTTGCCGAGGAAATCCACGAGACCTCCGGCAAGATCCTTGCCGGGGACGATCGCGATGCCGCGGCAAGACCCTTGCCGAGGCCCCGCAAGACTCTTGCCGAGGACATCCGCAGGGCCATAGCCAGTCCCACATCTGCCAAGACCCCACCGCCGTTCCCATACAGCTGCCAGCCCACCAACTAGGTGGGCACCTGCATGGCGACGTGAGGCCTCTAGGCCAACTCAGCAAGCACCTGCGTGGTGGCATGCAGATGTTCATAAAGACCCTACCACCACGCCGACTCAGCAGCTTGCCAGCCTACATGGCACTGCATGCTTCATTGGCCTAGACGCATGTCGAAGCAAGACGGAGCGGCGGCGGACGGGACGAGCCTTGTTACCGTCCCCAGTAAGGCAAGGGGACACCTAAGGAGCGCATTTAATGTGTTTTGTCCCGTGCCACTATGGCGTCCCCTTTGAACTAGAAAAGGAGGCCCGAGGTGTACTAGAGAGGGATTCAGCTCTTTGAAACAAGCCACGCACCGTAGCTAGCTCAAGAGCTCAAGAACACTCAAATATACACCAAAGCAGGACTAGGGTATTATGCATCCTCGTGGCCCAAACCTGGGTAATCGATCTGCGTGCTGACTCTTAAACCCGCTCTTTCCACAACCCCGCGCCCGCCGACCGTAGAAGGGATTCCAGTGATTCCATAGGTGTCGTTTTCCACCGACATCTCTAGCGCGCTAGGTAGGGGGCACAGTTGTGAAAATCCGGTTTAGCAGTTAGTTTAGCAGTTCTTCATTGCCATGGCTCCCAAGAGGAAGACGATGATGGTGGTCGGTCCATCCGGAGCCGGACGGCCCATACCAGTGCGGGTAAGTAGCGGGGCGGTCGCGCATGGAAGTCGAGGCGCGGCCCGCAAACACCCACATCGCTCTGGCAGTCAAAGCCCGGCGAGCGGCGGCATCCGTGCGCAAGATAACGGGCCGCATGCCCCCAAATCCAAAGATGGAGCTGGGCCCCCACAGGCGGCGCGGGGCACTCCAAGGGCGGTGTCGTGCCACCTACCGGCGGCACGGCGACCTCCAAGACGCACGCGCTCCTCTCAAGTTGTGCGCGATGAGCAGCGTCACCACGCTGGTGATCCTAGGCACCGCCGTGGGAAGAGTCTTGCGCATCATTCGTAGGATGAAGGAGGCCAGCATGCACGCCGAAGTGCTGGCCAAAATGGCGTAGAGCCGCAAGGCCGTGATAGAGCTCATTCTAACGTGGTTAGAAGTCGGAGCGCGTCACGGTCCATGCAGCTTTCGCCGCCGCCCATGCCAGCAGAAGCTTTGGCACGTGCGCAACTGCTCCTCGACTTTCCTCCTATTGTAGGAAATCTCAACGAGTGGAGAGCCACCATTCGGAGCCTCGTCGGCATCGCCAAAAAAGATGAGCCGCGACCAGTGGGGCCCTCAGGCTGACGCTCCGTCGAGCCACCGCATGCTAGTGGTGGAAGGGTCGGGGGTGCTCCGCCACGGTGCGCTCTCCTCCCCCACGCCAGTTACCTCGGGAGCGGTCCGTCGTGATGACGCTTGTGATAACATTTTCATAGCATCGTCCGACCCATGGACCCACCGCGATCAGTGTCAAGTTCTTCGGGAACAAGCCCTTGAAGACGCTCGAACTACCATCGAACACCAGCGTGAAGCACGCCACCAGTTAGATAGGCTGACAGGGCCCACTATGGACCACCCGGCACCGGGAGGCTATGGTGACCTTCCCTATGAGGTGGGTTGCCCAGCCTTTACCCGTGAGTTGCGGCAGTTCCGGTGGCCCTCCCACCGCACGTTCAAGCCCGACGTTGGCGAGAAGTACAATGGCAAGACTCACCCATCGGAGTTCCTCAGCATCTACACCATCGTGGTCCAAGCTGCTAGAGCCCTCGACGACAAGGTGGTTGCCAATTACTTCCCGTTGGCACTCAAGCCCAATGTCATGTCATGGTTGATGCACTTGCCGGCGGATTCCATTTCTTCTTGGTCAGATTTGTGTCATGAGTTTATTGGCGCCTTCACTGGCGGCCATCAAGCTCATGGCCAGGCAAGCAATTTGCATATCATCCCCCAGAAGGAAGGTGAAAACCTGCACAAGTACATACAGAGGTTCAGCCGGGTGCAGTGCAACATCCCAGATGTTCATCCCGCCACCGTGGTCAGCGCATTCCATCCGAATGTGCACATCCACAAGATGCGTGAAGAGATGGCGATGAACAAGGTCAAAGATGTGGCCGAACTTTATGTTCTAGCCGATAGGTGTGCTCGAGCTGAAGAGGGGAGGAAGTACCCCAGCAAGGATGTTGATGCGGAAACAGACTCCATAGACGAAGACACCGCCGCCCCAATGAAGAAGGGCCAGCACCGCAACAGGAAGCGCAAGGGCAAGGCCGTGCTTGTCGTCAAGGGATCCGGCGACATCGGCGCTGCTAAGAAGGCCAAGGCAAGTGACCCCGGCAAGGAAATTGTCGAGTGTGCCGCTTGCCGGGCCCTGGCGGTTGCCGACATGCCAAGAAGCTCCGACAAGAAGTACTACAAGATCCACTGCACCAAGGGCCACGACCTCCAGAACTGCCGACAAGTTGAGTTGCTTGCTGAGTAGCAAAAGGCTGAGTATGAGAGGCGGTACAAGGAGAAGGGTCAGGGCGGCACCAAAGGATCCGGCAAGAAGCATGGCGGCCAAGGAGTCCGCCACGGCAAGGATAACCAGCAAGAGAAGCCCGCCCGAGGCCGCGACAAGAAGCAGGAAGATGATGATCATGATGAGGACGACGAGTCCGGCGACCATGAGTTTCAGAAAGCTATGGAGGCCATGTGCATCGATAGTGGTGCCTCGCTGCACACCTCTCACCGCCAGTTCAAATAGTGGGCGCGTGAGATCGCAGCGGTGGAGCCATCATCTGATGCTCAAAAGCCACTGGTGGTCCAGCACGCCTATCATTTTTGACACCAAGGATCACCCTGATTGCACAATTGTGTGTCTGATGTTGTTGGTTTCACCAACGATACGCATCCTCAAGGTGACGAAGATGCTAGTTGACGCCTTGACAGCAGGGCCGGTCTGAACTTGATCTCGCCTGTTGTGATCAAAAGGCTGCAGATTCCTGATGGAGACCTCGAAGAGACGGGCACGTTTCAAGGGGTCAACCTGGGAAGGAGTCAGCCGAAAGGTAAGGTCACGGTGCCCGTGACGTTTGGAGGCGAGTTGGACTACAGGACGGAGAGGATTGTCTTTTATGTAGCGGAGATCCCCTTGCCCTACAATGGGATCCTCGGCCGCCCAGCACTAGCCAAGTTCATGGCGGCGTCATATTACGCCTACAACACGCTGAAGATGCCTGGGCCGATGACCGTCATCACCGTCCCCTCCGACAAGAAGGACGCGCTGATCTGCGCTAACCAACTCTACCGGGAAGCAGTTGTGGTGACTGCCGCCAAGGCACTTCCTCCTGACGCCGAAGCCCCGGGAGGGAAGAAGACCGGCAAAACCTCTCGCGCCCACTCTGGCAAGCGCACCTCTTTGGAGTGTTGTGCTCCCGTCGAGGGCGTGCCAGAGAGCTCCACCGGCAAGAGCAAGAAATCCAGAGCTGCACCACCAGAGACCAAGAAGGTGTCCATCAAGGAGGATGGCACAGGAGGGGCTTTCACCATAAGCTCCACCCTCGATAGCAAATAGGAAGGCGCGCTCGTCACTTTCCTGCGGGCAAATGTCGATGTGTTTGCATGGCAAGCATCTGACATCCCCGGCGTTCCCAGGGAGGTGATTGAGCACCATCTTGCTTTCTGTCCTCATGCGCGACCCGTCAAGCAGAAGGTCAGGAAGCAACCTTTTGAAAGGTAGGAGTTCATCACAGAGGAGATCAGGAAGCTGGAAGCAGCAGGCTTGGTGAGAGGGGTACTCCATCCGACGTGGTAGGCCAATCCGGTGGTGGTGCACAAGGCAAATGGGAAGTGGAGGTTGTGTATTGTTTACATAGATATCAATAAGGCATGTCCAAAAGACCATTTCCCATTGTCACGCATTGACCAGATTGTTGACTCCATGGCCGGGTGTGACCTATTATCATTCCTTGACGCCTACTCAGGATACCACCAGATCTTCATGACAAGAGAAGATGAAGAGAAGAAGCATTCATCACCCCATGTGGTACGTATTGCTTTTTACAGATGTCTTTCGGGTTGAAGAGTGTTGGCTCAACATTTGCAAGAGCAGTCCATATTGGTTTTGAGCCCCAACTACATAGAAATATGGAAGCTTATATGGATGACATAGTGGTCAAAACCAAGGACAAGGCAACACTTGTACAAGATTTAGAAGAGACGTTTGCAAATTTGCGCAAGATCAACCTCAAGCTGAACCCTGAGAAGTGTGTCTTTGGCATTCTGTCTGGCAAACTTCTTGGGTTCTTTGTGTCGCAGCATGGGATCAAGGCAAATCCAGACAAGATCAAGGCCATTGAGAAGATTGAGGCGCCTAGGGAGATCAAGGACGTGCGTCGTCTCACTGGCTGCGTTGCCGCCATGAGCAGATTCATCTCCAAGTCTGCTGAGCGCACCCTTCCCTTTTTCAAAATCTTCAAAAAGGCGGCCCCAATGGAATGGACCCCAGAGGCCGAAGCAACACTGCAAGATTTGAAGAAATACCTCTCCTCTACACCGATACTGGTTGCGCGTAAACCACAAGAGCCGCTACTGCTGTATCTAGCGGCAACGAATCAAGTGGTCAGCGCCGCGCTAGTGACACAGAGGGAGGTCGACAAAGAGGCAGTAGCAACGGCAGGACTGGTGGATGGTGAGCCAGAGCTCCCCCCAGCAGGGCCTGGTACCGGCAAGGTGAGGCCCCGGGCAGGGTCTGACGCCGGCGGGACAGAGCCTACGCGACCAAATGAAGTGGTGCAGAAGAAGAAGATGATGCAGCACCCGGTTTACTTTGTTAGCTCCCTCTTGCAGGGGGCTAGGTCAAGGTACTCCGGTGTGTAGAAATTGCTCTTTGGCCTCCTTATGGCCTCAAGGAAGCTGCGTCATTACTTCCAAGCGCACGAGATCACTGTCGTCACCGGCCTCCCATTGCAATGGATATTGCATAACCCGGACGCAACCGAGAGAACTGTGGAATGGGCCTTGAAACTGTCGAGCTTTGGTTTGAAGTTTGAAAGTACTTCGACGATCCAGAGCAGAGTCTTGGCAGAGTTCATTGCAGAATGGACCTCAACGCCCGACGAAGAGATCCAGGAGACCACTCTTCCCGGCAAGGAAACAAGTCGCAATTGGATTATGTACTTTGACGGGGCTTTCTCGCTGCAAGGCGCTGGTGCTGGTGTGTTGCTTGCCGCGCCCACTGGAGAGCACCTCAAGTATGTAATCCAGATGCACTTTCCCAGGGAGATGTCGACGAACAACACTGCTGAATACGAGGGGTTGCTTGCCGGTCTCAGGATCGCGGCAGACCTCGGGATCAAGAAGCTCATTGTCAGGGGTGATTCACAGCTTGTCGTCAGGCAAGTCAACAAACATTATCAAAGCCTGTTGATGGAGGCCTACATAGATGAGGTGAGGAAGCTGGAGGAGCGCTTTGACGGTATACAGGCGGAGCATGTTCCCCAAGTGGAGAACAATATTGTCGACTACCTGTCGAAGCGCGTTGCCTTCAAACTACCTGTGGAACCAGGTACCTTTGTGCTTCGGTTAAGTCAACCATCCATTGAACCATCGACAGAGTAGAACAAGCGGAGGAAATCAGGCCCCGGCAAGTACTTTCCCACCAAGCTCCCAGGAGCAGCTGGCAAAGATGTTGTCATGGACGCAGAGCCTGCTATGGGGCAACCGACTCCAACAGGGCGTCAAGTCCTGACCGTAGAGACAGCTGCTCCCATGGCAGAGGAAATGCCTTTAGTCCTTGCCGTCGAGCCCCAGGCTCCGGCATGGGAACAACATATCGTTCGATTCCTCCAAATAGGGGAGCGAGGAACAGGAAGAAGCGGAGAAAGTAGCCTGTCGGTCTGCCATGTATCAGTTCGTTGACAATGTTCTGTACAGAAAAAGACCAAATGGTGTGAAATTGAAGTGCATTCCCTGGGAGGAAGGACTGGAACTGTTGGCAGAGATACAGAGAGGCATATGTGGCTCCCACATAGGGTCGAGGGCCCTTGCCGGCAAGGTTTCTTCTGGCCCACTACCCTCTAGGATGCAATGGCACTAGTAACCAAGCGTGAAGCGTGTCAGTTCCATGCAAAGGAGCTTCATCAGCCAGCTCAAGCCCTTCA
Organism: Triticum aestivum; assembly: GCF_018294505.1. Lineage (NCBI taxonomy): Eukaryota > Viridiplantae > Streptophyta > Magnoliopsida > Poales > Poaceae > Triticum > Triticum aestivum. The sequence goes on along the minus strand of NC_057810.1, from coordinate 126,144,574 downwards.
AACCATCCCTCTCTCTTGGCCATTTTCAGTCTGGGGGGGTCGACATACTGGGCCCTTTCCCCCATGCTGTCGGGGGCTTTGAGTACTTGTACGTTGCAATCGACAAGTTCACAAAGTGGCCGGAGGTGGAAGCAGTGAGGAAGGTGACAGCGCAGTCAGCCGTCAAATTCTTTAAGGGGCTAGTCTGCTGTTTTGGTGTGCCAAACAGAGTCATCACCGACAATGGCACACAGTTCACAAGCCGCACCTTCATGCAATACACCCAACACCTCGGCAACAAGGTCTGTTTCACTTCCGTGGCGCACCCACGGAGCAACGGCCAGGCGGAGAGGGCAAATGTTGAAGTACTGCGAGGCCTCAGGACCAAGACTTTTGATAGGCTACACAGGAGCGGAAGGCGCTGGATTGATGAGTTGCCGGTGGTTCTTTGGTCGATCAGAACAACGCCAAATCGAGCCACCGGCCAGACACCCTTTGCCCTGGTATACGGGGCAGAGGCAATTATCCCCATGGAACTCACATACGGGTCACCTTGAGTGCTCGCTTATGACGAGCTTGAGCAAGAACGATTGTGGCAAGATGATGCAACGCTCCTCGAGGAAGATCATCTTCGGGCGGCTGTGAGAGCATCGCGCTACCAGCAAGCCTTGCGCCGCTACCATAGCTGCAAGGTTCATGCCCGAAGCTTGGAGGAAGGCGACCTTGTTCTTCGGAGTGTTCAATTGGCCAAGAATTCCAACAAGTTGATGTCGAAGTGGGAAGGCCCTTATCGGGTAATACAAGTCACCAGGCCCGGTGCAGTCCGCCTGGAGACAGAAGATGCCATTCTAGTGAGCAACTCCTGGAACATTGAACATCTTCGCAAGTTTTACCCATAAGGCGTGGCTTGCCGGGCCCCCCGGCAAGCCACCTTTTGTACAAGCCTTGCCGGCAAGGCATGTAACCCTCTGTACGAAGCCAGGCATAGACCTTAGCACAAATAAATGAAGCGTTGGCACCCTAAGTTATAGCATGCATGCTAGGTTAAGTCTCTCCCTCGGTTAGGGTTGATAGTGCTTAGCGGCGACTAACCCCTAGCATAGAGGTCGAGTGGGCGTCTTTCTGTTCCTTTCTGCCCTCTTTGGTTCGCAGGGTACATGGACATTTCTGCTGAGCTATTTGGAAGAAAGAGAGCAAGCCGGCACTCTGGTCCCGGCAAGCCAAGGTTGCCGGGGGCTGCAGACACAAGAGTCTAACCATGGCAAGCCAAGGTTGCTAGGGGGCTTCAGATTCAGATAAGTCCTTTATCCCCTGTTGTGCATTTTCGTATGGAATTGGGACGTATGAAACCTCATTTTATTCCTAGGCTACCGTGCTCCCCTTTTCCTATACCCAAGAACTATTCCCTGGGTCGAAACTTGGTTGTAGTCGCGGTGACAAGGAAGCAAACGAAGGGCCTAACCCTATGTCGCCCTGCCTCTGCCAAGAGCGTGAGTATGGTCGAATGAAGTAAGGGGACGGCAAGGCCTGTTGCCGGGCGACAATGTTTATCCTAAAAATAACAAGGATTCATTCCTTGGCATGGGCTTCGCTCATGCACAAAGAACCCGGCAAGCACTCTTTTTTCATAATATGTCCCATACAGGTATAGTTCATATGGAATGTAAACATAAACACGGGTATTACAAGGTTTAAATCTGACAAGTGCCTATAGGCTTAAAAACTAAAAAGAGATAAGATGCCCGTAATTCCTTTCTTGTCCCCCTCCCCACAAAATGGAACAAGATAGAAGGAGGGCAAAAGGAGTGCCTAGGCGAGGTACGAGCAGCAGAAGACACCAAGAGAACATCCCGGTGGCCGTCTGGAAGAGGGCCGATGATGGTGGTGCCGAGAGAAGAGCCGAAAGATGAGGCAGCGGGCCAGCAATACGAGACGAAGGCATCGGTGCCATCATACTCCGACTTGACGGCCCACCACACGCCTTCTTCGTCTTCTCCGGCCTTCCCACGCCAGCCGCCCAAGGAGGAGACCCCAGGAAGTTCAAGGAGCTGGCCCCCATCCCCAGCAAATTGTTCTGCCGGGAGGAAGGGCCAGGTGCAGATGCTGCTGCTGTCGGTGCCGCCCAGGTACGGTGTGTCCGACGCCTAGTCGGGCCCGTCATCCTCCCGCTTGGCGCCCTCGTCATCGATGTCGCTGTCCTCCCTGCTACTCTCGCTTGAGGAGGAGTCGTCATCATCGGAGGAGCTCTCCATGCAACACCTTAGGCGAGTTCCCAACTGCCCAAAGACCTTGACGGAGAGCAGGCCGTTCTCCATTAATTTTAAATGGATAACGAGCCCCTCCGACAGGCTATGGGCACGAGCAAAGGACTTCCATCCGCGATGAAGATACATGACGTCAGGGGCGGGGAAGTCAACATCAACCCGCATGCTCCCATGCCCGCAGCCCCTCATATGCAACCTCAGAGCCTATGGTGGGTCGAGCTCCATCTCCCGAGCGAACAGAGTAGGGAGATGAAGACAACGACGCACTGGCCGGTGCAGCCAGATGACGAACTCGCGGGGCTGGTCTCCGACGTGACCCTTCATTGGGGGAGGGGCTGCTGGCAGAGGCGAGGCTGGTCTGCCGCCCCGTCCTCCTCTTCCCCGAGTGCCACAGCAGCCTCGGCCTCGCCCCCTCCCCCTTCCTCTCATATCTGGCTCTGCTGCCACAAGCTCTTGGGGAGGAGGGACACGCTATCGAGCAGAGCCCCTCGTCGCCGCCATCGGAGCACCAGCGTGCCCTCTTGCCTAGCAATGGATGGAGAATGGAGACGAAGCAGAGACACGAGGGGATGCTCCTCCTCCTCCTCCTGAGTCCCCTCTTTATAGCTGAGCAGAGAAGGCTAAAAGACTAGCTCTGTGCCTCTGAAGAGCCTGCTCGGGTCTGGCTCATTAAGTGGCGACAAGCGAGGCCATCAACCGTCCTCTCCGCCCGATCAAGGCACGTGAGCATCACCCACCGCGCGCCTTCCCATATCCCATGTGTCTATCACCTACCCCATGCCATGCATGCGGCGTACGTGGCGCAAGGGGCGGGCGTAGTGGGAAATGTGGAACGACGGTTCCAAGGCGGAGAAAGTAAATGAGCAGCGGTCCTGCAGTTTTAAAGGGACATGCAAGCCGCCTCTTACTATTCACCATGGGATGATGCAGGCATGCTTCGATCACCCCACGCACTATCCCCACGTCACGCATTCAACATGGGTCGTGGGGAGGCGCAACGAGCGAAGAAGTCACCATGGTAAAAAATCCGCCCCGCCTGCCCGCGCACCATTCTGGGCCTAGCCCAACAACACGTGGCGCTTATGTGTGGCCCAGGCCCGGGGGCTCCTATCGGTGTACAAAAGTAGGGGCTCCCTCCTTTGTACCCCTTTACTTGTGCACGGGCAGTCAGAGCCGCGCCCGCGGCCACACTTAGCAGGGCAGAGGAGGGAAGCCGGAGCGCAAGACAATCAAAGCAACGCCAAGACCAGAGACACAAAGAGCAAGAGGGCGAGGTGGACTCCCCCGGCAAGAGTTTTGTCGGGGCAACTTGCCCAATGCCAGCATAGTGCGCCACCCTTGAGCCCAGGGGTTCCAACACCATCAACCACATTGGAACCAAGGCTCGGGAGGCACCTCTGCGGTGGCATGTAGATCTTTGTGAAGATCATAAGCGCACAAGATCAGATGAGGACCAGAAGACGACGATCCTCGGCAAGATCCTTGCTGAGGAAATCCACGAGACCTCCGGCAAGATCCTTGCCGGGGACGACCGTGATGCCGCGGCAAGACCCTTGTCGAGGCCCCAGCAGGACTCTTGCCGGGGACATCCGCAGGGCCACAGCCAGGCCCACATCTGCCAAGACCCCACCGCCGTTCCCATACAGCTGCCAGCCCACCAAATAGGCGGGCACCTGCATGGTAACATGAGGCTTCTAGGCCAACTCAGCAAGCACCTGCGTGGTGGCATGCAGATCTTCATGAAGACCCTACCACCACGCTGACTCAGCAGCCTGCCAGCCTACATGGCACTGCATGCTTCGTTGGCCTAGACACGTGTCGAAGCAAGACGGAGCAGCGGCACACGGGGCGGGCCTCGTTACCATCCCCAGTAAAGCAAGGGGACACCTAAGGAGCGCATTTAATGCATGTTGTCCCGTAATGGCAAGCGATTAGCTCAGCCACTATATACCTTTCCACCTCCTGTGTGCCAATGTGGCGTACCCTTTGAACTATAAAAGGAGGCCCGAGGCGTACTAGAGAGGGATTCGGCTCTTTGAAACAAGCCACACACCGTAGCTAGCTCAAGAGCTCAAGAATACTCAAATATACACCAAAGCAGGACTAGGGTATTACGCATCCTCGCGGGCCGAACCTGGGTAAACGATCTATGTGCTGACTCTTAAACCCGCTCTTTCCACAACCCCGCGCCCGCCGACCATAGAAGGAATTCCAGTTATCCCATAGGTGTCATTTTCCACTGATAGAAGGTATTGTCTTGGGGCATAAAATTTCTGAAAGAGGTATTGAAGTTGATAAAGCTAAAGTTGATGCTATTAAAAAGATGATGTGTCTTAAGGACATCAAAGGTATAAGAAGTTTCCTTGGTCATGCCAGTTTTTATAGGAGGTTCATTAAAGACTTCTCTAAAATTTCTAAGCCTCTAACTAATCTCTTACAAAAAGATGTTCCTTTTGTCTTTGATGATGATTGTATAGAAGCATTTGAAATACTTAAGAAAGCCTTGATTTCTTCACCTATTGTTTAGCCACCTGATTGGAATTTACCCTTTGAAATTATGTGTGATGCTAGTGATTATGCTGTAGGTGCTATTCTAGGACAAAGAGTTGATAAGAAATTAAATGTTATCCAATATGTTAGTAAAACTCTAGACAGTGCCCAGAGAAATTATGCTACTACTGAAAAAGAATTTTTAGCAGTTGTGTTCGCTTGTGATAAGTTCAGACCTTATATTGTTGATTCCAAAGTAACTATTCACACTGATCATGCTGCTATTAAATATCTTATGGAAAAGAAAGATGCTAAACCTAGACTTATTAGATGGGTTCTCTTGCTACAAGAATTTGATTTGCATATTATTGATAGAAAGGGAGCTGAGAACCCCGTTGCAGACAACTTGTCTAGGTTAGAAAATGTTCTTGATGACCCACTACCTATTGATGATAGCTTTCCTGATGAACAATTGGCTGTCACAAATGCTTCTCGTACTGCTCCATGGTATGCTGACTATGCTAATTACATTGTTGCTAAAAATTTATACCACCTAGTTTCACATACCAGCAAAAGAAAAAGTTTTTCTATGATTTAAGACATTACTTTTGGGATGACCCACACCTTTACAAAGAAGGAGTAGATGGTCTTATTAGACGTTGTGTACCTGAGCATGAACAGGAATAGATCCTACTCAAGTGTCACTCCAAGGCTTACGGAGGACACCACGCTGGAGATAGAACTGCACATAAGGTATTGCAATCCGGTTTTTATTGGCCTACTCTTTTCAAAGATGCACGTAAGTTTGTCTTGTCTTGCGATGAATGTCAAAGAATTGGTAATATTAGTAGACGTCAAGAAATGCCTATGAATTATTCACTTGTTATTGAACAATTTGATGTTTGGGGCTTTGATTATATGGGACATTTTCCTTCCTCTAATGGGTATACACATATTTTAGTTGCTGTTGATTACGTTACTAAGTGGGTAGAAGCTATTCCAACTAATAGTGCTGATCATAACACCTCTATTAAGATGCTTAAAGAGGTTATTTTTTCGAGGTTTGGAGTCCCTAGATATTTAATGGCTGATGGTGGTTCACATTTTATTCATGGTGCTTTTCGTAAAATGCTTGCTAAGTATGATGTTAATCATAGAATTGCATCTCCATACCTCCCTCAGTCTAGTGGTCAAGTAGAATTGAGTAATATAGAGATTAAATTGATCTTGCAAAAGAATGTTAATAAATCAAGAAAGAGTTGGTCCCAGAAACTTGATGATGCATTATGTGCCTATAGAACTGCATATAAAAATCCTATGGGTATGTCTCCGTATAAAATGGTTTATGGAAAAGTACGTCACTTACCTCTCAAACTAGAACATAAGGCATATTGGGCTATTAAAGAGGTCAATTATGATGTTAAACTTGTCGGTGAGAAGAGGCTATTTGACATTAGCTCACTTGATGAATGGAGAACCCAGGCCTATGAGAACGCCAAATTGTTTAAATAAAAAGTTAAAACATGGCATGACAAAAGGATACAAAAGTGTGAGTTTAATGTAGGTGATTATGTTTTGCTATACAACTCTCGTTTAAGATTTTTTGTAGGAAAACTTCTCTCTAAATGGGAAGGTCCTTACCTTATTAAGGAGGTATATCGTTCCAGTGCCATAAAAATCAACAACGCCGAAGGCACAAATCCGAAGGTGGTGAACGGTTAAAGAATCAAATAGTACATCTCAGGTAATCCCATAAATGTTGAAACCAATGTTATTATCATCGTAACCCCGGAGGAGTACATAAGGGACACTTTCCAGAACGTTTTAGACTCCGAAAAGGAATAGGTATGTGGTACAGTAAGTAAACCGACTCCAAAATTGCTCAAATAGCAAAATTTCTCGGCTTTGGAATATTTAAAAAATAAGGAAAATAAGAAGTAGTCCGAAGGAGACACGAGGCATCCACGAGGGTGGAGGGCGTGCCCTACCCCCCTAGGTGCGTCCACTGCCTCGTGGACACCTCGTGTGCCCTCCAGACTCTGTTTTCTTGCATGATACTTATTTTGGTCGGTAAAAATTCATTATATAATCTCCCGAAGGTTTTGACCACCGTACCATAACAAAACCCTCTGATTTTGTTTTGAGCTATTTTCTGCCAGAGTTTCTCAAGGTCAGGCATCATGTCGTCCCCCTCCTCCAACAACATGGGCGACGATGCTTGGCTAATGAATATAGAGACAAGGCGAGCAGAAATCAAGGAAATCAAGGAAGGTGACAAGATAAAGGAAGCCGCAGGAGAGCAAGTCCCGGTAGTAGAAGAAGAAGGCTTCTTTCAACCTTACTACAATCATCTCGCTTCTACTAAAATTGAAGCTTTCAAGATGATTGAAATAGTTCGCATGCAAAACAAGTATCTCAGGCATGAAACTATTTTGTTGCAAGAGCATATCACCGCACTCACGGGCATTATCCGCAAGTTGGAGCATCTCCTGCGCTCGATGCGCGACACCCCGTTATCAACAACTCCATCATCACCACCTTTGAAGGAAGAGATATAAATACATGGGTATGGGCACTCCCCTTGGAAACTGCCAAGCTTGGGCGAGGTGCCCCGGTATCGTATCACCTTCACACTTCTACCTTTACCTTTTTATTAGTTCGATCCTTTTGGTTATATCTTGATCTAGTAGAATAAAGTTTTAGTTTCATTTAGCTCTAGGTTTTGTTTTGATCTTTATCTATGTAATCGAGTCCGTGAGCTATAGAATAACGAATAGTTTTGAGTTGAGGACTTTTGCTATGATCTTTAGGGAATAAAAGAAAGAAAGAAAACAAAAGAAGAAATAAAAAGATCATATTGATCTTATGGAGAGTAATGACTTCACATATAAAGAGTATGATGAATAAAAGTTGTTGAGAGTTGACAAACATAGTTTTGGTCATCGTTGCAATTAATAGGAAGCAATAAAGAAAGAGAGGTTTTCACATATAAATACACTATCTTGGACATCTTTTATGATTGTGAGCACTCATTAAAATATGACATGCTAAAAATTTGATGTTGGACAAGGAATACAACATAATGGGTTATGTTTCTTATATCCGAATAAGTTATATTGCCATGGATCATCCAACATGTTGAGCTTGCCTTTCCCACTCATGCTAGCCAAATTCTTTGCACCAAGTAGAGATACTACTTGTGCTTCCAAACATCCTTAAACCCAGTTTTGCCATGAGAGTCCACCATACCTACCTATGGATTGAGTAAGATCCTTCAAGTAAGTTGTCATTGGTGCAAGCAATAAAAATTGCTCTCTAAATATGTATGATCTATTAGTGTGAAGAAAATAAGCTTTACACGAGCTTTTGATATGGAAGAAATAAAAGCGACATACTACATAATAAAGGTCCTTATCACAAGTGGCAATATAAAGTGGCATTCTTTTGCATTAAGATTTTGTGCATCCAACCATAAAAGCGCATGACAACCTCTGTTTCCCTCTGTGAAGGGCCTATCTTTTATTTTTACCTTTTACCTTCATACAAGAGTCATGGTGATCTTCACCTTTCCTTTTTACACTTTATCCTTTGGCATGCACTATGTGTTGGAAAGATCCTGATATATATATATCCACTTGGATGTAGGTTTTCATAAAGTATTATTGTTGACATTACCCTTGAGGTAAAAGGTTGGGAGGCGAAATTATAAGCCCCTATCTTTCTCTGTGTCTGATTGAAACTTCATACCCATAAGTATTACGTGAGTGCTAGCAATTGTGAAAGACTAAATGATAGTTGAGTATGTGGACTTGCTGAAAAGCTCTTATATTGACTCTTTCCGATGTTATGATAAATTGCAATTGCTTCAATGACTAAGATTATAGTTTGCCAGTTTTCAATGAATTTATTGATTCATAATTTACATTGTGAATAGATTGTTACTTAAGCATAAGAAATCATATGACAATATATATGTTGTTGTTCTAAGAATGATCATGATGCCCTCATGTCCGTATTTTATTTTATCGACACCTCTATCTCTAAACATGTGGACATATTTTTTGATTTCAGCTTTTGCTTGAGGACAAGCAAGGTCTAAGCTTAGGGTAGTTGATGCGTCCATTTTGCATCATGCTTTCGTATCGATATTTAATGCATTATGGGTTATTATTACACATTATGTCACAACACTTATGCCTTTTCTCTCTTATTTTACAAGGTTTACATGAAGAGGGAGAATGCCGGCAGCTGGAATTCTAGGCTGGAAAAGGAGCAAATATTAGAGACCTATTCTGCACAACTTCAAAAGTCCTGAAACTCCACAAAAGTCAATTTTGGAATATATTAAAAATATTGGGCGAATAAAGCACCAGAGGGGGGCCACCCACCAACCATGAGGGTGGAGAGCGTGCCCTACCCCCTAGGTGCGCCCCCTGCCTCGTGGGCCACCTGGCAGACCCCCGATGCCCATCTTCTGCTATATGGTGTCTTTTTCCCTGGAAAAAATCATAAGGAAGCTTTCGGGACAAAGCGCCACCATCTCGAGGTGGAACCTGGGCGGAACCAATCTAGGGCTCCGGCGGAGCTGTTCTGCCGGGGAAACATCCCTCTAGGAGGGGGAAATCGACGCCATCGTCATCACCATTGATCCTCTTATCGAGAGGGGGTCAATATACATCAACATCTTCACTAGCACCATCTCCTCTCATACCCTAGTTCATCTCTTGTGTCCAATCTTTGTCTCAAAACCTCAGATTGGTACCTGTGGGTTGCTAGTAGTGTTGATTACTCCTTGTAGCTGATGCTAGTTGGTTTATTCGATGGAAGATCATATGTTCATATCCTTAATGCATATTAATACCCCTCTAATTATGAACATGAATATGATTTGTGAGTAGTTAAATTTGTTCCTGAGGACATGGGAGAAGTCTTGTTTTCAGTAGCCATGTGAATTTGGTATTCGTTTGATATTTTGATGAGATGTATGTTGTCTCTCCTCTAGTGGTGTTATGTGAACATCGACTACATGACACTTCACCATGATTTGGGACTAAGGGAAGGCATTGGGAAGTAATAAGTAGATGATGGGTTGCTAGAGTAACAGAAGCTTAAACCCTAGTTTATGCGTTGCTTCGTAAGGGACTGATTTGGATCCATATGTTTCATGCTATGGTTAAGTTTACCTTAATTCTTCTTTCGTAGTTGCGGATGCTTGCGAGAGGGGTTAATCATAAGTGGGATGATTGTCCAAGGAAGGGCGGTACCCAAGCACCAGTCCACCCACATATCAAATTATCAAAGTAACGAACGCGAATCATATGAGCATGATGAAAACTAGCTTGACAGTAATTCCCATGTGTCCTCGGGAGCACTTTGCTTTATATAAGAGTTTGTCCAGGCTTGTCCTTTGCTATAAAAAGGATTGGGCCACATTGCTGCACCTTAGTTACTTTTGTTACTTGTTACCCGTTACGAATTATCTTATCACAAAACTACCTGTTACCAATAATTTCAGTGCTTGCAGAGAATAGCTTACTGAAAACCGCTTGTCATTTCCTTCTGGTCCTCGTTGGGTTCGACACTCTTACTTACCGAAAGGACTACGATAGATCCCCTATACCTGTGGGTCATCATTAGGATATAAATCACTATGAACATAAAAATCATGGAGGCTATGTTGATTTTGTTTCAACTACATCCATGAACATGTGCTAAGTCAAGCCACTTGAATCATTCAAAGGAGGATACCACCCTATCATACTACATCACAACCATTTCAATAGCATGTTGGCATGCAAGGTAAACCATTATAAACTCCTAGCTAATTAAGCATGGCATGAATAACTGTAATCTCTAATTGTCATTGTAAACATGTTTCATTCATAATGGGCTGAATCAGGAACGACGAACTAATCATATTTACAAAAACAAGATAGGTCGAGTTCATACTAGCTTCTCTCATCTCAATCATTTCATCATATATCGTCATTATTTCCTTTCACTCGCACGATCTAATGGTGTGGATAATAATAATAGTGCACGTGCATTGGACTAAGCTAGAATCTGCAAGGATTTAATTCGAAGGAGAAGACAAGGTAATATAGGCTCTTGGTTAGATCAACAATAATGCATATGAGAGCCACTCATCATTTTCATTGTGGTCTTCTCCTCTCGACCCCAAAGGAAAAGAAAATAAATTCAAGGAAAAATAAAACTATTTACACGGGAAAGCTCCCAACAAGCAAAAGAAGAACGGGAATTCTTTTTGGGTTTTCTTTTAATATTACTACTACAAGCATGGAAAGTAAACTAGCTAAAAAGCTACAACTTTTTTTTGGTTTTTCTCAAGGTTTTTCAAACACACAAGAAGAAAGCAAGAAAAGAAAATAAACTAGCATGGATAATACAATGAAAAAGTATGAACACCAACAACTAGAATGAGTGTGTGAACATGAATGTAATGTCGGTGAGAAATACGTACTCCCCCAAGCTTAGGCTTTTGGCCTAAGTTGGTCTATGCCCACGGCTGGCCTGGCGGATATCCAAAGTTGTAGTTGGGATTGTACTGAGATGCAGCAGCTACTGCCTGAAGAGTTGCAGCCTGGAGGCGAGCAGCCTCCGTCTTCCTCTCATATTCATTTGCCTCCTCTCTGGTTATAAAATATCTCCCATTTGCCTGAAAGTTAAAGAAAGCAGGAGTAGGAAGAGTAATATGGACAGCACATCGTCTGTCAAAGATTAGTCGGTACGTACTGGAGGGACTGATCGTTCCTCTCAAGGAACTGATGGCAAATCATATCATTATAATCTATAAAAGCAGGTGGCAACTCAATATCATTTTCATTTATGGATACCCAAGATAATCAGCTAAACGAGTTGCATAAATTCCACCAAATAAATCTCCATTTTTAGCATTAAGATGTAACCTACGTGCAACAATGGCCCCCAAGTTATATAGTTTATCACCTAATACCGCACTCTTGAGGACACTAAGATCTGGGACGCACATGTGACAAAGCTCATATTTACCGTTAATGCATGTACCTATAAAGAGAGCAAAGTAATGTATGGAAGGAAAATGAATGCTCCCTATGGTAGCTTGTGTGATGTCTCTGGTTTCTTCCACAGTGATATTAGCAAGACAATCATTATATTCAGATTTGCGAGGTTCACTAAAGATGCCCCACTATGGGATTTTGCAAGCAGTGTTAAAATCTTCAAGGTCCATTGTATATAATTTATCATAGAGGTCAAACATAACAGTGTGAGTATTGCGCTTAGATGAAAAGTTAAACCTCCGCACAAAGAAATCAGTGAGATGATAGTATTGGCGGCACTTATCTGATACGAAGTCCTCAAGATCAGCATTATGCACATACTCATCAAGTTCATCCTTGAAGCCAGCTTGGATCATAAATTCATCCGACGGCCATTCGCAAGGCCACACTGGAGCTTCTCTTCGTGGTTTAAGGTCCAGCTCATGTATCACGAGCCTCGATGTTTGCTTCCTTGAAGAACCAACTTGGTACATTTTCCTAAACATTTTTCTTCCTCTGAAAAATTTCTGAATTTTTTAGTGGCTCAAAATAAAAGTGAACCAAACTCAACAAGGTTGATAGCAACTACTCCCACAAGTGCCTAGAGGCTATATCATGCATTAAAACTACTTTGGACCATATAAATTTGACATGCAAGCTCAAGAACAGGGTCACCTTAGCAGCAAAAATTTACAATAAATAAAGCACTAGAACAAAAACTAATTGGACCATTGGAGGAGTCACATACCGAAGAACAAACCCCCAAAGTAGTTTTGTGAATGGAGCTTTGAGCAAGGAGATCGAAAATGGCAGCAAAACGAGCAAGAACACGGGTTTGAGCTACATGGTGATTTTTTCTGGAGGAAGACAAAGTATGTGGGTGTTGGAATAAGTGGAGGGGGCCATGTGGGGCCCATGAGGCAGGGGGTGCGCCTAGGAGGGTAGGGCGTGCCCTCCACCCTCGTGACCAAACGGTGGGTCCCCCTGGTGTGTTCTAAGTGCCAAAAATTCTCAAATATTCTACAAAAAATCATACTCCATTTTCAGGGCATTTGGAGAACTTTTATTTTCGGGGTATTTTTTATTGCATGAATAATTCAGAAAACAGACAGAAAATACTATTTTTGCTTTATTTAAACTAGATAACAGAAAGTAAAGAGTGGGTACAGAGAGTTGTGCTTTCTAACTTCATCCATCTCATGCTCATCAAAAGGAATCCACTAACAAGGTTGATCAAGTCTTGTTAACAAACTTCTTCCGAATAACATGAAACCGGAGAATTTTCGAATAACACTAGGTTACCTCAACGGGGATATGCATGTCCCCAACAATAAGAATGTCATCTCTCTTTTTGACAATAGGTAGAGGAAATTCGAAACCTCCAATAATAATCGTTGAAATTTTTCCAATAGAATTTATACTATGAACTTGAGGTTGTTTCCTTGGAAAGTGTACCGTATGCTCATTACCAATAACATGAAAAGTGGCATTGCCTTTCTTGCAATCAATAACAGCCCCTGCAGTATTTAGAAAAGGTCTACCAAGGATGATCGACATACTATCGTCCTCGGGAATAATAAGAATAACAAAGTCCGTTAAAATAGTAATATTTGCAACCACAACAGGCACATCCTCACAAATACCGACAGGTATAGCAGTTGATTTATCGGCCATTTGCAAAGATGTTTTAGTAGGTGTCAGCTTATTCAAATCAAGTCCACGGAACAAAGAGAAAGGCAAAGCACTAACACCGGCTCCAAGATCACATAAAGCAGTTTTAACATAGTTTCTTTTAATGGAGCATGGTATAGTTGGTACTCTTGGATCTCCTAGTGTATTTGGTATTCCACCCTTAAAAGTATAATTAGCAAGTGATACGTCTCCAATGTATCTATAATTTATGAAGCATTCATGCTATTATATTATCTGTTTTGGGTGTTTACGGGCTTTATTATACACTTTTATATTATTATTGGGACTAACCTATTAACCGGAGGCCCAACCCATATTGTTGTTTTCTTGCCTATTTCAATGTTTCGAAGAAAAGGAATATCAAACGGAGCCCAAATGGAATGAAACCTTCGGGAGCGTGATTTTTGGAACGAACGTGATCCAGTCGACTTGGAGTTGAAGTCAAGGAAGCTTCGAGGTGGCCACGAGGGTTGGGGCACCCCCCCCCCTACTAGGCGCGCCTCCCTATCTTGTGGGCCCCTCGAGCGTCCCCCGACCAACTTCTTTCACCTATATAAGTCCATATACCCTAAAAACATTGGAGACAACAATAGATCGGGAGTTCCGCCGCCGCAAGCCTCTGTAGCCACAAAAACCCAATCGGGACCCTGTTCCGGCACCCTGCCGAAGGGGGGATCCCTCACCGGTGGCCATCTTCATCATCCCGGCGATCTCCATGACGAGGAGGGAGTAGTTCACCCTCGGGGCTGAGGGTATGTACCAATAGCTATGTGTTTGATCTCTCTCTCTCTCTCTCTCGTGTTCTTGAGGTGATACGATCTTGATGTATCATGAGCTTTGCTATTATAGTTGGATCTTATGATGTTTCTTCCCCCTCTACTCTCTTGTAATGGACTGAGTTTTCCCTTTGAAGTTATCTTATTGGATTGAGTCTTTAAGGATTTGAGAACACTTGATGTATGTCTTGCCGTGCTTATCTGTGGTGACAATGGGATATTCACGTGATTCACTTGATGTATGTTTTGGTGATCAACTTGCGGGTTCCGTGACCTTGGGAATCTATGCATAGGGGTTGGCACACGTTTTCGTCTTGACTCTCCGGTAAAATCTTTGGGGCACTCTTTGAAGTACTTTGTGTTGGTTGAATAGATGAATCTAAGATTGTGTGATGCATATCGTATAATCAAGCCCACGGATACTTGAGGTGATAATGGAGTATCTACGTGACATTAGGGTTTTGGTTGATTTGTGTCTTAAGGTGTTATTCTAGTATGAACTCTATAATAGATTGAACAAAAAGAATAGCTTCATGTTATTTTACTACGGACTCTTGAATAGATAGATCAAAAAGGATAACTTTGAGGTGGTTTCGTACCCTACCATAATCTCTTCGTTTGTTCTCCGCTATTAGTGACTTTGGAGTGACTCTTTGTTGCATGTTGAGGGATAGTTATATGATCCAGTTATGTTATTATTGTTGAGAGAACTTGCACTAGTGAAAGTATGAACCTTAGGCCTTGTTTCCTACCATTGCAATACCGTTTACGCTCACTTTTACCACTTGTTACCTTGCTGTTTTATAATTTCAGATTACAAATACCTTTATCTACCATCCATATTGCACTTGTATCACCATCTCTTCGCCGAACTAGTGCACCTATACAATTTACCATTGTATTGGGTGTGTTGGGGACACAAGAGACTCTTTGTTATTTGGTTGCAGGGTTGTTTGAGAGAGACCATCTTCATCCTACGCCTCCCATGGATTGATAAACCTTAGGTCATCCACTTGAGGGAAATTTGCTACTGTCCTACAAACCTCTGCACTTGGAGGCCCAACAACGTCTACAAGAAGAAGGTTGTGTAGTAGACATTGAGCTCTTTTCTGGCGCGATTGCCGGGGAGGTGAGTGCTTGAAGGTATATCTTTAGATCTTGCAATCGAATCTTTTTGGTTCTTGTTTTATCACTAGTTTAATCTATAAAAGAAAATTACAAAAAAATGGAATTGAGTTTGTCTCATACGCTTCATCTTTTTAATATCTTTCGTGAGAATGATGGAAAGGAAAATTGTGCTCAAGTGCTAGAAGAAGAAATCTATAAAATGTTTGGCACTAAATATTTGAATGATGAGCATGATTGCAATGTTGTTAGTATGAATTCTTTGAGTACCCATGATGCTAATGATATGCAAAGCCACAAGCTTGGGGATGCTATGTTTGATGAATATGATATTTTTTTGTCCCCCAAGTTTTGATGAGCAAATTTACTATGATGAAAGCATGCCTCCTATTTATGATGATTATTGTGATGATACGTATGCTATAAATAATAATGATAACCATGAAACTTGTCATCATGATTTTAGTTTTCAATTGGATTATTCTTCACATGATAATTATTTTGTTGAGTTTGCTCCCACTACTATTGATAAGAAGAAATTTGCTTATGTGGAGAGTAGTAAAAATTATATGCTTGTAGATCATGAAAAGAATGCTTTAGGTGCTGGTTATATTGTTGAATTCATTCATGATGCTTCTGAAAATTATTATGAGGGAGCAATATATGCTTGTAGGAATAGCAATAATATCAAGTTTCCTATCTATGTGCTTAAAGTTTTGAAGTTATGCTTGTTTTGCCTTCCTATGCTAGTTGATTATTGTTCCCATAAGTTGTTTGCTCACAAAATCCCCATGCATAGGAAGTGGGTTAGACTTAAATATGCTAGTCATATTCTTCATGATGCTCTCTTTATGTTTCACTTCTTATCTTTTATGTGAGCATTATTGAAATCATCATGCCTAGCTACGGGCATTAAACGATAGCGCTTCTTGGGAGGCAACCCAACATTATTTTTGTTCATTACTTTTTTCTCTTGTTTAGTAATAAATAATTCATATATCCTATGGTTATATGCGGTCTTATGTTTTAATTAGTGTTTGTGCCAAGTAGAACCTTTGGGAAGACTTGGGTGAAGTCTTTGTGATCTTGCTGTAAAAAACAGAAACTTTAGCGCTCACGAGATTAGCTGCCATTTTTTACTGGAGAGTGATTTTAGGTTGATTCTTTTTGAAGATGATTAATAGACAAATTCCTCAGGTCCAACAATTTAGTTCAGAGTTTTTGGAGTTCCATAAGTATACGTTTGATACAGATTACTACAGACTGTTCTGCTTTTGACAGATTCTGTTTTCATTGTGTTGTTTGCTTATTTTGATGAATCTATGAGTAGTATCGGAGGGTATGAACCATAGAGAAGTTGGAATACAGTAGGTTTAACACCAATATTAATAAAGAATGAGTTCACAACAGTACCTAAGTGGTGATTTATTTTTCTTATACTAACGGAGCTTACGAGTTTTGTTTTGAGTTTCGTGTTGTGAAGTTTTCAAGTTTTGGGTAAAGATTCGATGGACTATGGAATAAGGAGTGGTAAGATCCTAAGCTTGGGGATGCCCAAGGCACACCAAGGTAATATTCAAGTACAACCAAGAGCCTAAGCTTGGGAATGCCCCGGAAGGCATCCCCTCTTTCTTCAACAAGTATCGGTATGTTTTCGGATTCGTTTCGTTCATGCGATAGGTGCAAGTCTTGGAGCGTCTTTTGCATTTAGTTTTCATTTTTATTTTATGCACTATGCTGGTATGAGATAGTACTTGGTTGATTTATAGAATGCTCATTGCACTTCACTTAAATCTTTTGAGTATGGCTTTATAAAATGCTTCATGTGCTTCACTTAGATCATTTGAAGTTTGGATTGCCTGTTTCTCTTCACATAGAAAACCGTCATTTGTAGAATGCTCTTTTTCTTCACTTATATTTGTTAGAGCGTGGGCATATCTTTCGTAGAAAGAATTAAACTATCTTGCTTCACTTATATCTATTTAGAGAGATGACGGGAATTGGTCATTCACATGGTTAGTCATAAAATCCTACATAAACTTGTAGATTGCTGAATATGATATGTTTGATTCCTTGCAATAGTTTTGTGATATAAAGATGGTGATATTAGAGTCATGCTAGTGGGTGGTTTTGGATTGTAGAGACACTTGTGTTGAGGTTTGCAAGTCCCGTAGCATGCACGTATGGTAACCGTTGTGTGACAAATTTGAAGCATGGGGTGTTTCTTTGATTGTCTTCCTTATGAGTGGCGGTCGGGGACGAGCGATGGTCTTTTCCTACCAATCTATCCCCCTAGGGGCATGCGTAGTATTACTTTGCTTCGAGGGCTAATAAACTTTTGCAATAAGTATATGAGTTCTTTATGACTAATGTGAGTCCATGGATTATACGCACTTTTACCTTTCCATCATTGCTAGCCTCTTCGGTACCGTGCATTGCCCTTTCTCACCTCAAGAGTTGGTGCAAACTTCGCCGGTGCATCCAAACCCCGTGATACGATACGCTCTATCACACATAAGCCTCATTATATCTTCCTCAAAACATCCACCATACCTACCTATTATGGCATTTCCATAGCCATTCCGAGATATATTGCCATGCAACTTCCATCATCATCATATACATGACTTGAGCATTCATTGTCATATTGCCTCGCATGATCGTAAGATAGCTAGCATGATGTTTTCATGGCCTGTCCATTTTTTGATATCATTGCTACGCTAGATCATTGCACATCCTGATACACCGCCAGAGGCATTCATATAGAGTCATATCTTTGTTCTAGTATCGAGTTGTAATATCGAGTTGTAAGTAAATAAAAGTGTTATGATCATCATTATAGAGCATTGCCCCATAAAAAAGAAAAAGAAAAAAAAGGAAACGCCAAAGAAGCCTAAATAAAAAAAGGGGGCCAAAGAAGCCCACCCAAAAAAAAGGGGGCGATGTTACTATCTTTTACCACACTTGTGCTTCAGAGTAGCACCATGTTCTTCATGTAGAGAGTCTCATATGTTGTAACTTTCATTTACCAGTGGGAATTTTTCATTATAGAACTTGGCTTGTATATTCCAATGATGGGCTTCCTCAAATGCCCTAGGTCTTCATGAGCAAGCAAGTTGGATGCACACCCACTTAGTTTCTTTTGTTGAGCTTTCATACACTTATAGCTCTTAGTGCATCCGTTGCATGGCAATCCCTACTCCTCGCATTGACATCAATTGATGGGCATCTCCATAGCCCGTCGATTAGCCGCATCGATGTGAGACTTTCTCCCTTTTTGTCTTCTCCACATAACCTCCATCATATTCTATTCCACCTATAGTGCTATATCCATGGCTTGCGCTCGTGTATTGCATGAGGGTTGAAAAATCTTAAGCGCGTTAAAAAGTATGAACCAATTGCTCGGCTTGTCATCGGGGTTGTGCATGATGGGAGCATTTTGTGTGACGAAAATGAAGCATGGCCAAACTATATGATTTTGTAGGGATAAGCTTGCTTTGGCCTTGTTGTTTTGAAAAGACATGATTGCTTTATTAGTACGCTCGAAGTATTATTGTTTTTATGTCAAATGATAGACTATTGCTTTGAATCACTCGTGTCTTAACATTCATGCCATGATTAGACATATGATCAAGATTATGCTAGGTAGCATTCCACATCAAAAATTATCTTTTTTATCATTTACCTACTCGAGGACGAGCAGGAATTAAACCTGGGGATGCTGATACGTCTCCGTCATATCTATAATTTTTTATTGTTACATGCCAATATTATTCAACTTTCATATACTTTTGGCAACTTTTTATACTATTTTTGGGACTAACATATTGATCCAGTGCCCAGTGCCAGTTCCTGTTTGTTGCATGTTTTATGTTTTGTAGAAACCCAATATCAAACAGAATCCAAACGGGATAAAAATGGACGGAGAATTATTTTGGAATATTTGGGATTTTCCGGAGGAAGAATCAACGCGAAACGGTGTCCGAGGTGGCCACTAGACACGGGGCGCGCCCTCCCCCCTGGGCATGCCTGGCACTCTCGTGGGCCACCCATAAGGCGGTTGATGCCCTTCTTTTGAAGCAAGAAAGCTAATTTTATGAGAAAATCTGGGTGAAAGATTCTCCTCAATCGGAGTTACGGATCTCTGGATATAAAAGAAACGGTGAAGGGGCAGAATCTGAGAATGCGGAAACAGAGAGAGACAGAGAGATAGATCCGATCTCGGAGGGGCTCTCTCCCCTCCCACGCCATGGCAGCCAAGGACCAGAGGGGAAACCCTTCTCCCATCTAGGGAGGAGGTCAAGGAAGAAGAATAAGAAGGGGGGCTCTCTCCCCCTTGCTTCTGGTGGCGCCGGAACGCCGCCGGGGGCCATCATCATCACCGTGATCTACACCAACACCTCCGCCGTCTTCACCAACATCTCCATCACCTTCCCCCATCTATATTCACCGGTCCACTCTCCCGCAACCCGTTGTGCCCTCTACTTGAACATGGTGCTTTATGCTTCATATTATTATCCAATGATGTGTTGCCATCCTATGATGTCTGAGTATATTTTCGTTGTCCTATCGGTGATTGATGAATTGCTATGATTGGTTTATGTTGCATGTTTTATTATTGGTGTTGTCCTATAGTGCTCTCTGTGTCGTGCAAGCGTGAGGGATTCCCGTTGTAGGGTTTGCAATATGTTCATGATTTACTTATGGTGGGTGGCATGAGTGACAGAAGCACAGACCCGAGTAAGTAGGTTGTTTGCGTATGGGATAAAGGGGACTTGATGCTTTAATGCTATGGTTGGGTTTTACCTTAATGATCTTTAGTAGTTGCGGATGCTTACTAGAGTTCCAATCATAAGTGCATATGATCCAATAAGAGAAAGTATGTTAGCTTATGCCTCTCCCTCAAATAGAATTGCAATAGTGATTACAGGTCTAGTAACATAGTCAATTGCTTAGGGACAATTCCACAACTCCTACCACCACTTTTCCACACTCGCTATATTTACTTTATTGCTTCTTTATCTAAACAGCCCCTACTTTTTATTTATGTCTTCTTTATTATCTTGCAAACCTATCCTATCACACCTACAAAGTACTTCTAGTTTCATACTTGTTCTAGGTAAAGCAAACGTCAAGCATGCGTAGAGTCGTATCAGTGGCCAATAGGACTTGAGAGAGTATTTGTTCTACCTTTAGCTCCTCGTTGGGTTCGACACTCTTACTTATCGAAAGAGGCTACAACTATCCTGTATACTTGCGGGTTATCAAGAGGTACCGATGATGTTGTGCTTACGTGGGTCTGGTCGCTTGACAAGCTCCCACACGTTGTTGAGCTCGAATTGATGCAATTCATATTGCATGGCTTGAATCCACTCAGCTTCCATGAATGCTTCATCAACTTTGGTGGGCTCTGTGATAGAGACAAACGCAAAATGCCCACAAAAGTTAGATAAATGTGAAGCTTTTGAGCGTGTGAGAGGACCTGGTGCGTTGATGTCATTGATGATCTTCTTGATCTGCACTTCGTTTGCAATGCGAGGATGCGTGGGTTGAAGATTTTGCTTTGGCCGAGCAATTTCTTCAGGACCAGTTTCTTCAGAAGCACCAGTATGATTTTCTTCACGATCAGGAATGACTTCTTCAGCAGATTCTTCGGTAGGAATGACATCCTTAGTAGCTTTGAACTTGATTGATTCCTCAGGTGACATTTCATCTAGCATAGGAGGTAGGTGCTCTCTTTGCGAGCCATTAGTTTCATCGAACCGCACGTCTACAGTTTCAACAAGCTTGTGATGATTTAAATTGAAGACTCTGTAGGTGTGCGAGTCCGTTCCGTAACCAAGCATAAAACCCTCGTGTGCTTTCGGTGCAAATTTAGAGTGATGGTGAGGATCTATAATCCAGCATTTAGTACCGAAGACTTTGAAATAACTTACATTGGGTTTCCTGTCAGTGAGGAGTTCGTATGAGGTGTTTTTGAAGAATTTGTGAAGATATACCCTGTTGATGATGTGGCACGTAGTATTGATTGCTTCAGGCCAGAAACGCTGAGGCGTCTTGTATTCATCAAGCATAGTGCGATCCATCTCAACAAGAGTTCCGTTCTTGCGCTCCACGACGCCATTCTGCTGAGGAGTATAAGGAGGAGATAATTCGTGAGTAATGCCAAGCATGTCAAGATATTCATCGAGTCCAGTGTTCTTGAACTCAATTCCATTATCACTCCTGATATGCTTGATCTTCACACGGAAGTTAGTGGAATCCCTTGAGGAAAAATGTCTGAAGACTTCTTGCACTTCATTTTTGCAAGTGATAATATGCACCCATGTGTATTGAGAATAGTCATCAACTATGACAAAGCCATATAATGATGCATCACTAGAGATTGTGGCATAATGAGTAGGGCAAAACAGATCCATATGAAGTAATTCAAAGGGACGAGAAGTGGTCATGATAGTCTTCGAGGGATGCTTGGCTCTGGTAATCTTTCCAGCCTCACAAGCCCCACAAAGATGATCTTTGAGGAATTTGACACCCTCGATGCCAATGACATGCTTCTTCTTCACGAGTGTATGAAAGTTCCTCATCCCAGCATGACCAAGTCGTCGATGCCATAGCCAGCATTCTGAAGCTTTTGCAAGTAGACATGTGGCAGGTTGTGGTCCTCTAGAGAAATCAACAATATACAAGTCTCCTTTCCTAAAGCCTTCAAAGACTTTGGAGTTGTCAGATTCCATTAGCACAAGGCAACAAAATTTGCCAAAGACAACAACCATATCAAGATCATAAAGCATTGAGACAGACATGAGGTTGAATCCTAAGGACTCGACAAGCATGACTTTGTCCATGTGTCGATCCTTTGAGATCGCAACCTTACCTAGACCCAATACCTTGCTTTTGCCTTTGTCAGCGTAGGTGATATGCTTCAGATGAGATGGTGACAAATCAGCGTCCATCAACAGGTTCCTGTCACCATTCATGTGATTTGTACATCCACTATGAAGGACCCACTCAGTAGCTTTGGGTTGTTCATCCTGCAGATGAATTAGTGCAACTTATGAATCCATATACTTCATCAGTGAAGAATATGATATCAATTTCATCAACATAAACAGATATAGCAATATTAATATGGGGACGTAAGAAATGAATGATTCATCATGTTTAGCTTGCGTCCTTTCAAGCGCATTCAAGTCTCCAGCAATTTCTTCAAACGATTAAGTTCGTCTGGAGACCTGACCCTGCATAGAGATTAGTTCTTTTTCTTCACCACCCACATCTGAAGGTGTGGCAAAGAGTTCATCATTCTGCAAGCTCCATAAGAAAAAGATGGCATAGAAGCCAGTGCACTTCGTTTCACAGAAGAGTGGTTAGGGTAAGCATATGAATAAGCAGAGAAATTCTTTGAGGACTTATGAACATAATGATTTGAAGAATAATGCTCATATTCATAGTGTCGGTGTCAAAACCGGCGGATCTCGGGTAGGGGGTCCCGAACTGTGCGTCTAGGTAGATGGTAACAGGAGACGAGGGACACGATGTTTTATCCAGGTTCGGGCCCTCTTGATGGAGGTAAAACCCTACGTCTTGCTTGATTAATATTGATGATGTGTGTTACAAGAGTAGATCTACCACGAGATCAAGGAGGCTAAACCCTAGAAGCTAGCCTATGGTATGATTGTTGTTCGTCCTACGGACTAAAGCCATCCGGTTTATATAGACACCGGAGAGGGCTAGGGTTACACAGAGTCGGTTACAATGGTAGGAGATCTACATATCCGTATCGCCAAGCTTGCCTTCCACGCCAAGGAAAGTCCCATCCGGACACGGGACGAAGTCTTCAATCTTCTATCTTCATAGTCTTGGAGTCCGGCCGATGATGATAGTTCGGCTATCCGGACACCCCCTAGTCCGGAACTCCCTCAATAGCCCCTGAACCAGGCTTCCATGATGACGAGTCCGGCGCGCATGTTGTCTTCGGCATTGCAAGGCGGGTTCTTCCTCCGAATAATTTACAGAAGATTGTGAACACCAGGATAGTGTCCGGCTCTGCAAAAATAAATTCCACGTACCACCGTGGAGAGAATAATATTACACAAGTTCAATCTGCTGACGTATTTTGTGGTGTGATGTCACACCATTACCAAGCCTTTACTCAAATTGTTTTTATTGTTCCACCTCAGTGCGTTTAGCGAAGTGGTTTCCTTGGCACGTCTTGTCGAAGCAGAGATCATGTTCCCCTTATTCCGGGATTCCCATCAATACGGACGTGGGTAACCCAACCACGCCATTGATTGCGGCGCTTGGGAGATAAGCGAGTTTTATCAGGCCGGTGGGGACGCATGTTTGTATCCGCCCATATAAGGGGATAAAGATCCAACCCTTTTACCTGCGCCTTCTTCCTCCTTGGCTTATCCAATTCCGCGAACTCGAGCTCCAGCGCCCAAGTCCGCACTTCTCACCTCAACCTTCTCCAACTATGTCCGGAGCGGGAGGCAAGTGGATGGCCTCCTCCGTCACGGAGGGGCAGATCCAGAAGCTGCGCAATGCCGGATATTTGTCCAGCGACATCGCGCACCGGCTCCCCGATGAGGGAGAGCTCATTCCCACCCCCAGGCCCCATGTGAGGGTAGTATTTCTTCCCCATTTCCTCCGCGGACTGGGCTTCCCACTTCATCCCTTTGTCCGGGGGCTCATGTTTTACTACGGCCTAGATTTCCATGATCTGGCCCTGAATTTCATTCTCAACATCTCGGCATTTATCGTCATGTGCAAGGCCTTCCTCTGCATCCAGCCCCACTTCAGCTTGTGGCTCAAGACCTTCAGTGTCAAGCCAAAGGTTGTGAAGGGCAGCCAAGCGGAGTGCGGAGGCGCCATGGTGGGCAGGATGTCCCACGTTACTTGGCTGGAGGGCACTTACGTGGAAACCATCAAGGGGTGGCAATCGGGGTGGTTCTACATCACCGAGCCGCGTGACCCTGATTGGGCAGCGGCCCCCGAATTCAGATCCGGCATCCCTACACAGCTCACCTCCTGGAAAGAGAGTGGCCGGATCTGGGGGGATTCAGAGGAGCTGACCGAACTCCAAGCCTGTATCCAGAAGCTGGTGGACAAGAAGCTCAAGCTTGTCAACGTAGCCCAGGTCATGCTCATCCGCCGGATTCTCCCGTGCCAACGACGGAGTTTCAACATGTGGGAGTTCGATCCGGCGCAGCACCAGACTCTGAGCGGGCTCTTCGACACTACGTACGAAGATGTCTGGAAGGTGTTGTTCAAGGGCGCCGAGGCTCCCGCATCCGCTACCGAAGATCGGGGATTCAACTCGCAGCGTCCGGCTGACGAGGTAAGTGATTTTGTCCTTTACGGAACGCTTGTTTTCCATAGTTTGACTCTATGCGGGATTTAAACTCCCTTTACCTTTGATACGAATGGCTGGCGAAGGCCGAACGGACTATCTGTCCGGCCCCATTGCCAGAGGACCCAGCAGACGCCCGCCTAACGGGGCTGCTGGCTCCGGCACCCCACGTGGTGCCGGAGCAGAAGGCCAAGAAGCAGGCCACGGGGACTCGGAAGAGTTCCCGTTTTCAGGTGCTATCGGATGATGAATCCGAGGCCGACTCCTCCCACCAAGGCGAGGAGGAGAAGAAGAAAGCCTCTCCCCCAGCGGGGGGAGGGAAGAAAAGGAAGGCCTCCCCAACAAGGGAGGCCAAAGGGTCCAAGAAGGGAAAAACTCTTCCCCTGGACTGCTCCGCCAATGCTAGTGACGACGACAAGGACTAGCCTCCAAGGGCCAAGCCCCTGGCGAGATCGTAAGTATCTGGACTCCCGAATAACTTCAAGGTTTTTCCTTTTCGCCACATAATGTCTTTCTAATGCCGCATACAACCCTGCAGTCCGCCCAAGGATGATCTTCCCGCTTCGTCGAGTGGGTCCTTAGGTGCGTCGGATATGGATTCTCTTCCGACTGCCTCCGCCCCCTGTGCCGCGGACGATGCCGAGGTGGGATCCCAGGAAGGGACCCACCAGGAGGAGGAGGCCCCGGAGGTGTCGCGGGACAACCTCCCGGACTTTGCACCGGACTCGGCCCTGGAACCCATAGTGGCTCCGGAGTCCGGTGGGCGACCCCTTCGCAAGAAGGGCAAGACCGTGATGTCGGCTGCCTCCGTCCAACCGGAGGTGCCGGATAATTTGCTGGAGGCGCTCAACGGTGCCTCCATCAAAGAGGAACACCGCACTGTTATGAGTGCGGTGATTCAAAAGGTTCAGCTCGCCAAGAGTGGGCTGACCGAAGCCTGCAGCAGCCTTCTAACAGGCTTTGAGGTAAGAATTTCAATATGTATCAAATGGTACCGCATAGACAGTAGCCCCTGATGCTCGGTTCGGTGTTCAGAAAGAAAAGCCGGACTGAGGATCTAAAAAGATATACGCATGAGTCATAATAAATATGTCAATATGGGATTGCAGGCTGCACTGCTGACCTTTGCCGCACTGACTGCGGAGGTCAATACGTTGAAGGAAAGCCTCGAGCGGTCCGAGAACGAGCTCGGCCGTGCCAAGAAGCAGCTCGAGGACGAGGAAGGTGAGTAACACCTTACTAAAATTGTACCTTATAGAAAAGGATTTTGGTTGCAAAAAGAATGACAAGGATAACGTGGGTATTGCAGGGGCCACTAACGAGGTGGCAACCCTGAAAGAGGCAGTGGCCGCGGCCGAATGCAATGCGGCCGCGGAGCGCACCGAGCGAGAGAAGCAGGACGCGCGGGTGGCGGAGGTACAGCAAGAGCTCCAGGATCTCGTGAAAAAACATGAGAGCCTGGAGCGTGACTCGAAGACTCAAGAGTCTAAGCTTGCAATGGCTCTTGAGAGTGCCAAAGCCGCTAAGGCCGAAGCCTACAAGGCCCTCCAGGAGATTGAGGCGGTGAAGAAAATAGCAGCGGGTAAGGCATTTTTCATGCAAAGTAAGCATGTGAGTGTTAATTACCTGTTGCTTACCTGAATTCGGAGCTCTCCAGGAGCGTTCGCAGATCTTCCTCGCAGCGTGTCCGATGCTGCCGCGTTTTACCGGGCCGAGGAGGGGAGCTCGACGGAGAAGATCTTCTGGTCTCAGTATGCTGAGGCCGTACATCCGGTGCCCCTTAGCGACCAGCTGAAGCAGCTGGTCGAGCTCCACAAGGCTGCCGAACAGGCCATGAAGGGCCTCATAGTTCGGCTGTGGCCTAAGGAGGCCATGCCTGGGAGCTACTTCGGCCTGGTGCGGCGGCTGGTGGATGCGTGCTCATGGGTTGAAGTCATCAAGCACTCCGCCTGTATTGAAGGTGCCCGTCGGGCCCTTGCCCGCGCAAAGGTGCACTGGGGCAAGATGGATGCCTAGAAACTCGTGACGGACCCGCCACCAGAGGGCAAGGAGCATCGCACGCCCGAGATGTATTATAAGAGTGTGCTGAAGGGCGCCCGCACTATTGCGGGTGAGTGCTCCAAAGATGTAATATTTGAGTAGACTCGCATTTTGTTATCCTGTGCGCTGAAAACTTAGTTCATATGTGCTAAGCAACGCTTGTTAATTTAAAATATTACCTTCTGTGCGGCTGTTTATCAAATCTAAGAGATGGCAAGTCGTCGGCTTCAGCCCCCATGCCACGAGTGCTGGGGTGTTCGGGATAAACTTGAGCACTCTTGTTCCCATTTTTGGGTCCATCCAGGGAGGCGCTCAACACAGCGAACAAGGCAACCGGACTTATAATGCTTGAACACTCTCACTTAGCCATAGAATTCTATAATTTTAAATTTCGGCGAAGCCCCTAGTCTTCGGAAGGCCAAATTTGGGGCGCTATCCACGCCTGGGCCGGACAAGATCCGGCTCCTCGCTCTAAGCAGCATAAGTCTTCAAGGACTCGCAAAAAACCTCTCGAACAGCGGTCGGCTCTCACCTCATCATGACAGTCAGTTTTAGCTTTCTCCACTGAGGCGTTAACCCAGCTCAACTGGGGCGCAATCGCAGTGGTTCTCCCAGTGCTACCTTAGCCGATACAATGGAACGTAAGGTACCAAAACATGGGAGCCGGACAAACCCAACTATTGACCCAAGACATGATTCGGAGCCGATGCATATAATGCTATAAGTTCGGGGTGCCGCACTTGTGAAAGTGTTCGGACTTATCACACCATGATGCAGGAAACATAAGCCCCTGGTGTGTTTTAACCGTACCAAAGTGTACGGATGTGACATGTCGTAAATGAACATATGTATGAAAAAGAAATGCAATTATAAGCAAAAAGGTGCTGCATTGTTTTATTCAAGAAGTGCTGCTATGAATGCAGAACGATACAAATAGTGCGATAGCAATGGACGGGACTGTTAAACATGTACCCCTCCAGGGGTAGGCTGCGGAGTGGTGTATAAATATGCTCGTAATGGAGACCACCTGTATATTCGTTGTAGCCTTTATCCTTCCCTGGCTGTTGCATCGTGAGTTCGGCAGGTCTGCTACCGGACAGGGCCTCTGACGAACGGAGTCCTGTGGGTAAAAAATAAAAGGAAAAAAGAAAAAAAAGAACGACACACTTGAGAGCCCCTGGTGTGGTTGAGCCACAGTCTGGGCTTATCGTGGTCGTGCCCCTCTCCCCATGCCCATGGTATCTTCAGAGTGTAATGGTGTACGCGAAGGACCTGTTTTGACGTTTTGCAGGGGCTGGGGTTGGGGCCACACTGCTATGCATGCTCGGAACGTGCCAGGTGGTCTTGTTGTAGGTTACTCCGGGCGTGCTTAGCTATGTCCGGCCGCTTAACGGCCGGACTCGAGAATTGCCTTAAGAGGCTGCATTGTACTTCTGCCGCGAGAGCTGCTGTATGTTCCTCCGTTCAGAGAGAACGTTCAGTGTTTCCGTTGACCATGATGACTCCTCGAGGGCCTGGCATCTTGAGCTTGAGGTATGCGTAGTGCGGCACCGCGTTGAACTATGCAAACGCGGTACGTTCGAGCAAGGCATGATAGCCGCTGCGGAACGGGACTATGTCGAAGATTAACTCCTCGCTTCGGAAGTTATCCGGGGATCCGAAGACCACTTCCAGTGTAACTGAGCCTGTACAATTGGCTTCTACACCTGGTATGACGCCTTTAAAGGTCGTCTTGGTAGGTTTAATCCTTGAGGGGTCTATGCCCATTTTGCGCACTGTATCCTGATAGAGCAGGTTCAGGCTGCTGCCGCCATCCATCAGGACTCTGGTGAGGTGAAATCCATCGACGATTGGGTCTAAGACCAATGCGGCGAATCCGCCGTGGCGGATGCTGGTGGGGTGGTCCCTTCGGTCAAAAGTGATCGGGCAGGAGGACCATGGATTGAACTTCGGGGCGACTGGCTCCATCGCGTATACATCCCTGAGTGCACGCTTCCGCTCCCTTTTGGGTATGTGCGTTGCGTATATCATGTTCACCATCCGCACCTGTGGGGGGAAACCCTTCTGTCCTCTATTGTTCGGCGGTCGGGGTCTCTTCGTCGGCATCGCTATGCAGCCCCTTGTCGTTGTTTTCGGCAATTAACTTGCCTGCCTGCTTGAATACCCAACAGTCCCTGTTGGTGTGGTTAGCTGGCTTTTCGAGGGTGCCGTGTATCTGGCACAAGCGGTTGAGTATTCGGTCCAAATTGGACGGACCCGGAGTAGTTCTTTTGAATGGCTTTTCCCGTTGACCGGGTTTGGAGCCTCTGAATTCGGCATTGACTGTCGTATCCTTACTATTGTTGCCGTTAGTGCGGCGTTTGTTTTTGTTACGACGCGACCTGCCATTACGGTCCTTGATATCCGGACTGCCAGGACTTTTGCTGAGGTTGTTGCTGCGTGCTAGCCAGCTGTCCTCACCCGCGCAAAAGCGGGTCATGAGTGATGTGAGGGCTGCCATGGATTTCGGCTTTTCCTGTCCCAGGTGCCGGGCAAGCCACTCATCGCGGATGTTATGCTTGAAGGCCGCGAGGGCCTCCGCATCCGGACAGTCGATGATTTGGTTTTTCTTGGTTAAGAACCGTGTCCAGAATTGTCTGGCCGATTCGTCTGGCTGCTGAATTATGTGGCTTAGGTCATCAGCGTCTGGTGGTCGCACATACGTGCCTTGGAAATTATCGAGGAATGCGGCTTCCAGGTCTTCCCAACTCCCAATTGACTCTGCTAGCAAGCTGTTAAGCCAATGCCGGGCTGGTCCTTTAAGCTTGAGGGGGAGATATTTGATGGCGTGAAGATCGTCACCGCGGGCCATGTGGATGTGAAGAAGATAGTCTTCGATCCAAACCGCGGGGTCTGTGGTGCCATCGTAAGATTCGATATTTACGGGTTTAAAGCCTTCGGGAATTTGATGATCCATTACTTCATCTGTGAAGCATAGTGGGTGTGCGGCGCCTCTGTACTGGGCGATATCACGACGGAGCTCAAAAGAGCTTTGTCTGTTTTGTTTGGCCCGGCCGGACTTGCTGTGTCCGGCTCGATGGTTGTCGTCACGTACCGTGGGGCGCCCATGCGATCCATAGATCGATCTTGATTGTCTCTCCTTAGCCTCCAATATATCTCGCAAGTCCGGAGCGTTCCCCTGTGGCCTTGTGCTTTTCGAGCGATGCCGGGGTACGGGTCTAGTGAAGGGCCTAGAGGCCTCTCTGTCGCGACCACGGGGTGGTCGGTAGGGCTGGAATTCGAGCCGAGTCGAGCCAGCTCGACTCGACTCGCTAAAGCTCATTTTGTTAACGAGCTAGCTCGACTCAACTCGTTACTATAACGAGTTCAAATTCAAGATTGGCTCGACTCGTATAACTCGCGAGCTGGCTCGTTTAGCTTGTTAAGCTCGTTAAATAAATGTCCATAAAACCTACATTATGATAAAAATTAGTATGTATATATTAAACATATACATCACCAAACAGATGCAATTTCCTTGTCACAACAGCAAGGCAGCATGACCACAATATTCACACTTGTGACAAAAACGTGTACAGAAACCAGAAGTACTTAAAAATCCACATAAAAGTCCACTATCACATTGTAGGTAGCTTAACAGTCGAAAATTCATGCAGCATAATATTCCAAGGTTCGCATTACATTAAAGGGCACAAACCACAATTCATAGAGAGATAGGAAATTAAGCATAAGTTGCAGCTGCGGCATCAATGTTCAATTGTTGATGATCAATCATCCATCCATCACATGCTGCTAGCATCTACCAAAACTCCAAAAGGTCTTCCACTCCCACATGTCCAGCATCCCATATACATTTATTTTGAGTACCTGTGCAAATTGAAATGCCAAACTAGATAAGATTTCGATAATTAATAGCTATTACCAATCAAACATATAAGAATTTGATAATTACAACCTACTAGCAAGAAATAGATTAGGCAGCAAACTTGTCATTCAAGAGCTTGCCACCTCACTCTTAGGAAATGGTATGAATTCAACATCCTCCTCCTCATCCTGTACATGGAAACAACGAATGTCATGCAGGTTAGACACAATATTTGTATGGAAAGTAACAGAAAGATTGATAACAAGACTTACCACTATTATTGGTGGTTGATTGTCCTGGTGTGAACCTCGTATGAAGCTAGAGGCACATACTAATGCCTCGACCATTGCTGGACGTAGAGAACTCCGGTAATCATCAAGGATTCTACCTCCTGTAGAGAAAGTTGACTCGGAAGAAACACTAGTAGCCGGTATAGTCAAGAATCTACGTGCCATCTTGGATATAACGGGGAACCTATGAGCATTCACCTTCCACCAATCAAGTAACACAAATGTTGTGTCTTCGGGATCTACATTTGCTTCATCCAAATAGAGGAGCAATTCTGATTTAGATGCTTCTGTAGCTGTTGCTTGTAGATAGTTCCGAAAACCACTTGGTCGTACTGTGGTTGTTGATGCCCTTGATTGCATACTCAAAGACGTACCTCCAGTATTTTGAGTAGCAGAATTCTTTTGGCGATACTCAGCCTCATAAGTGTCATATAGGTCGTACAACTCCTTTCTAACCTCAGCTTCCTCCTCACAGCCCTTGGTTTCACCATAAATCTTTCTAAAACAGTAACCAACAAATCTCATCTTCCACCTAGGATCTAAAACAGTAGCAAGAACCATAACATTGTTTTTCTCCGCCCAATACTTATCAAATTTATCTATCATTGCGTACGCCATAGCTGATAGATGCTTATCTTTAGAATGACATGCAGCCACTATCTCCATTTTGACAGTCACTATATAAGGGTAAAAGATACTTGCAGTAGGGTATACAGATCCTGATAACACCTTAGTTATCTCAGCAAATTGCGTCAAGATTGGTTGCACCTTGGAATACATATTCCAATCTGCATGAGAAGGCTCCCACGTGTAATTCATATCAGAGTCTGCATATTCATGAAAAACAGGCCTATAGGGAGTACAAGAATCAAACATCTTGTATGTTGAATTCCACCTTGTTGACACATCTAGACATAATCCAGCCCCAGGTTCTATATTCAGTGTTTTACAAACTTCAAGGAATTTATACATGCGACTAGGAGACTTCTTCAAATACTTCACAGTTTCCCTTAGCGAGCTAATAAAAGCTTGCAATGGTTCCAAACCATCATTCACTACCAAGTTGACTATGTGAGCACAACAACGAACATGAAAATGTGTGGAAATGAAGCCAGGTACTTTCCTTGCAACAAACTTGTTAATCAAATTCCTCACAGCTCCATCATTATTTCTAGCATTGTCAACTGTGATTGAGATGACCTTGTCCTCTATTTTCCATTCACATAAACATTCAAATATTGCTTGAGCTATGATGCTTCCTGAATGTGGTGGATCTAACTCAATAAAGTTCAGGACACGACATTGCATAACCCAATCGACATCTATGTAGTGAGCGACCAAAGCCATGTAGGAGAGATTTTGATTTGATGTCCACAAGTCACTTGTTAAACAAATATATTTGACATCCCTGAAACTCTTCTTAAGAAGTTCCTTCTCAGATTCATAAACCTTGATACACTCTTTTCTTATGGTCTTTCTACCAATGAACTTATATGCTGGATTCATATGTCTCATCAAGATATTAAACCATTTGTGTTCTACCATTCTAAAAGGATAATCATGTGCAATTACCATCTTAGCAATGATCTTACGAGTTTCTTCAGGATTATATTCAGTGCAAACAGATGTAAGTGATGAACCCGGCTCGAAGTTGAGTGTACCTTGACCTTGTGATTTTCCCCTCATGAATGCTCGATATGCTGGACATAAGTCATTGTGCCTATTAAGACTAGTAGTCTGCCCCCCTTGTTTGTAAATAAATAAATCTCCACAATAGTTGCACTTGGCCTTTTCTTTCTCTTCCCCTTCAACTGGAACCATGGTAAAATGCTGCCAACATTTTGAACGCTTTCCTCTCACCCTCTTTTTTTCACCTTGGGAGACACTGCAATACCCTTTTTCCTTCTACGGCTCTTCTTCGGCTCGGAGGATACACCATCAACTGGCCCATGTTCTTGCTGGCCCTCACTTCCAGAATCAATCATCACATGTGGAGGTAAGCTTTCCTCAGACATTTCATCATCCATATCAAACTCATCCTCTTCATACTCATAATCACGATTATCCTACACATAAAGAAGGAAATAGAAATCAAAACAAAACATATAAGAAACATAGCAGCAATCCTAATGGCTAATGGTTTTTCTTTGGAGATGTAATGTACGTGTGACATGTGCATCAGTACATGCCCAACTGCAGTGGGCAAACGAGTCAGAAACATAGCAGCAATCAAGTACTTCAAATTCTTCAAGAGATTTTGGCCACTAATTAACAAGTATATACGAGAGCACATGTACTGTATATAGTCAAGACAAAGGAAATAATGCAGGAATTTGATTATTGCTCTACAGGCGTTGGCACTACAGCAACTTCTCTGGAGCGTGCTGGCTCTGTGCACTTGTGTGCCCGTGTCCGGGCAGTAGCAGATGCCGGCGAAGCAATGGGACCAGATCGCCTCCTCTTTGCGGCCTTCGACTCCGAGCTTGGTGGCTTCCGCATGGTCACCGGCGGCTCGCCGCTGGTTCGGACAGAAGAATGCGAGCATATAGATCAGTAGTAGAGAAGTAACTAAAGGAAGAGAAGGATGAGATGAGCAGTGCTGGAAGGAAGGGTCCTACGCATGCACCTAAGAAGCACAGGCCGCTCGCCGGAGAGGTGGGGTTGCAGCGTAGGTGCGGCACCGCCGCCGTCGAGATTCAGAGGAGAAAGAAATAGAGAAGGAAGGAGCGGAAACGACCATCTATAACATCGCCAGGGATGGAAAGGAGCGAAATCGTCGCGCGACGTATGAGTATCCTAGATTCCTCGGCGGCTGGGCCTTGGGCGGCTGGGCCTTGAACGGATGGGCTGAGTGGATAACCTTTTTTTACCAAGCTTAACGAGTTATACGAGTACTCGTGAGATTGGCTCGTTTAACTCGGTCTATAAACGATCTTAAAATAAAGCTCGGCTCGACTCGTTATTCTTCGAGTTCGAGTCAATTCGAGTCGAGTCACGAGCTACTCGTTTAGCTCGCGAGCTTCGAGCTTTTTTTCCAGCCCTAGTGGTCGGTCAGCCGTATTGTCTCCTGGTGATGCGGGTTCATACGCTTCCTCCTCTAATCAGGGGAGCAGCTTGCGTTTAGGGTAGCTTTTGGAGGGGCATTCGAGCTCATGCTCTTCGGCCGCGAGGACTTCAGTCCATCTGTCGGCTAGCAGATCTTGATCAGCTCTAAGCTGTTGCTGCTTTTTCTTGAGGCTGTTCGCCGTGGCCATAAGCCTGCGTTTAAAACGCTCTTGTTCGACGGGATCCTCAGGCACGACGAATTCATCATCGTCGAGGCTTGCCTCGTCTCCGGAGGGAGGCATATAATCCTCTACCTCTTCTTCTGCCGCTCTCTCATGAGGCCTGGCGTCTCCGTCCTCCTGTGTTGCATCTTGCTGGATTGTCTTCGGCACTGTCCGGTGTATTATTATCTCCGGTGCCGGAGTCTTCATTCTTGCTGTGGCGGGACTTAGAGCGGCGCCGCTGACGCCGGCGCTTGGGCTGCTTCTTGGAGGGGTCATCCTCCGCTGTTTCTTTGCCATTCCCATCCTTTGGGATATCCACCATGTATATGTCATATGATGAGGTGGCTTTCCAGTGCCCAGTAG
The DNA here is from genome assembly GCF_018294505.1 of Triticum aestivum. NCBI lineage: Eukaryota > Viridiplantae > Streptophyta > Magnoliopsida > Poales > Poaceae > Triticum > Triticum aestivum. Next base: position 126,110,029 of record NC_057810.1, on the reverse strand, counting down.
GCGCTGGTTCTTGGTCGTCTTCGGTATCGTCGTCCATACCGTCGATGTCTTCGGAGTCGTAGTCTAGCATGTCGGTTAGATCGTCGATAGCGGCTCCCAAGTGGGTGGTGGGTGGGCTTTGAATTTCTTCGTCGTCCGCATCCCAACCATCCTGACCGCAGTCCGGCCAGGGCTCTCCTGATAACGAGAGATACTTTAGCAAACTCAAAATGTTGCCAAAAGGTGAGTGTTGAAAGATGTCCGCTGCGGTGAACTCCATGATCGGCACCCAATCGGATTCGATCAGAGGGGGCGCGGGAGGTTCGGAGTCCGGCAAGGAGTCCGGCACCTCGGAGTCATGAGCTTCATGAGGGACAAGGTCATTGGTCGGCTCTATCGTCGTAGAGGTTGCAGCTCCTGAGGCGGTGTCTAGCCATCCGTCCTTGACCTGCGCAGCCGGCTCTGAATTGATGATCGGAGCGGGTTTGAGTGCGGCCTCCAGGGTACTGTCCGGCTGCAGAGCTAAATCATGCTCGCCGTGACAGTGCGGCACGCTCGGCTGTGGCTCGAATCCATCGAGGATCAAGTCCCCGCGGATGTCGGCCGTGAAGTTCAAACTTCCAAATCTGACCTGACGGTCAGGGCGTAGCTTTCGATCTGCTCCAGTTGGCCAAGCGAATTGGCCCACAGTGCGAAGCCGCCGAATACGAAGATCTGTCCGGGGAGAAAGGTCTCACCCTGGACTGCGTCGTTCATGATGGTCGAAGAAGCCATCGAGCCTATCGGTGACGACACAGAGGAACTCTCAATGAAAGCACCAATGTCGATGTCAAAACCGGTGGATCTCGGGTAGGGGGTCCCGAACTGTGCGTCTAGGCGGATGGTAACAGGAGACAAGGAACACGATGTTTTACCCAGGTTCGGGCCCTCTTGATGGAGGTAAAACCCTACGTCCTGCTTGATTAATATTGATGATGTGTGTTACAAGAGTAGATCTACCACGAGATCAAGGAGGCTAAACCCTAGAAGCTAGCCTATGGTATGATTGTTGTTCGTCCTACGGACTAAAGCCATCCGGTTTATATAGACACCGGAGAGGGCTAGGGTTACACAGAGTCGGTTACAATGGTAGGAGATCTACATATCCGTATCGCCAAGCTTGCCTTCCACGCCAAGGAAAGTCCCATCCGGACACGGGACGAAGTCTTCAATCTTCTATCTTCATAGTCTTGGAGTCCGGCCGATGATGATAGTTCAGCTATCCGGACACCCCCTAGTCCGGAACTCCCTCACATAGCCTTTCGACTTTCCATGCGAAACAGAAGTGTTAGCACGATGATGTTCATATGAGGATTTTGATCCACGTGAGGAATTTGATCCATATGAGGACTTGGATCCACGTGAAGAATTTGATCCATATGAAGATTTTGATCTGGGGTTCCTATTCTTCATGGGTGGTGTCATGATGACATTCACCTGAAGATTTTCAAGGCATATTTCAGGAACCCAGATTTTCTTCATAGGGGGACCGTTCCTGCAGTTAGTTCCAACATATCGAGCAAATACTTCACCATTCTGATTCTTAAACAGTTTATAGTTGGAGTCAAATGACTCATTAGAGGAATATGAAGAATCACAAGTAAAGCCAAATAAAGTGCATGGGTCTACAGGAGGTCTTGTTGCAGCAACCCATGAGGTTTTGGGATACCGCTCAGGTTTCCAGTAGGTCCCATCAGCATTGAGTTTCCTTTCAAAGGCAATACCCTCTTTCCTAGGGTTCCTGTTCAAGATCTGCTTTTTAAGCACATCACAAAGAGTCTGATGCCCTTTGAGGCTTTTGTAAATGCATGTCACATACAATTCCTTCAGACCTGCATTATCGTCAGTGATACTTGTGGTATCCTCAGATGAGGAAATTATGACCACAGAGACAGTTGAAGAATTTGTAGCAGTATAAGCATTTGAACATTCAGGTGATGAATTAGCAGATTCATGCTCAATGCATTTTAAACATGGTGGAATAAGTTCTTCCTGAGCGGAACTTATCTATTGAGCAAGCAATGAATCGTTTTCCTTTTGAAGATCTTCATACCTCACTCTTAACTTCTCAAGATCTTGCTTTCTCTGAAGAAATTCATAAGAAAGTTTCTCATGATCAATTAAGAGAGTGTTATGATGATTTTGAAGGTTGTCAAACTTAGTCTGAAGTCTTTGATGATTATCGGTCAGAGACCTGGTTCGATTCAATTCCTCACCCAACAGGTCATCGCTTCTATCTAGTTGATTTTGAATCTTTTCTAAAGCCTTCTCTTGTTTAACAGAAATTCTAGCAAGTTTGGAATAGCTAGGCTCAAGATTGTCATCAGATTCATCCTCACTAGAGTCAGAGGGGGAATGTTTAATTACCTTGGCACCTTTTGCCATGAAGCAATAGGTGGGAGCTTAGTCACCGATGTTCTTGTCAGTAGAGTTGGGGAGGTCATTTTCTTTAGTGTTGAAGATGGACTTGCTGACATAAGCAGTAGCGAGGGCTAAGCTCGCCACACCAGAGTCTGACTCCTAAGATTCCTCCTCTTCCACATTTTCCTCAAATTCAGCTTCAGAGTCCATTTCCTTGCCAATGAATGCCCGGGCCTTCTTGGATCTGCTCTTCTTGTGAGATGACGACTTTGAAGATTTTGATGATGAAGACTTTGAAGATTTCTTCTTCTTCTTTGAGTTATTAGAATCATCATCTTTGTGCTTCTTCTTCTTTGATTCCTTTTCCCAAAGAGGACAATTAGACATGTAGTGACCAGGTTTCTTGCATTTGTGGCAAGTTCTCTTCTTGTAGTCATGAGACGAGGAATCATCATTTCTTGAAAACTTTCCAAAACAACCGTGGTGAGAGAACTTCTGGAATTTCCTCACAAGCATTGCTAACTCCTGGCTTAGTTCTTCAGGATCACCAAGGCTGCTACCAGAGTCTTCAGCTTCAGACTCAGAGACTGCCTTGGCCTTCAGTGCACATGATATTCCGTAGCTCGGTCCATAGAGATCTCTCTTCTCAGCAAGATGGAACTCATGTGTGGTTAGCCTCTCGAGGATATCAGCGGGATCTAGTGACTTGTAATCATCTCGTTCTTGAATCATCAGTGCGAGGGTATCGAAAGAGGTGTCAAGAGATCTCAGCAATTTCTTCATCACCTCATGATCGGTGATGTTAGTGCCACCAAGTGCTTGAAGCTCATTTGAGATGTCAGTGAGGTGATCGAAGGTTTGCTGAACATTTTAGTTGTCGAGTCTTTTGAAGCGGTTGAAGAGATTGTGAAAAACATCAACTCGGGAGTCACGTTGAGTTGAGACTCCTTCGTTGACTTTGGACAACCTGTCCCAAATCAGCTTGGTAGTTTCCTTTGCTCAGATGGCCACATATGATATTCTTCGCCTGAGAATCAAGTTGCTTGAATCTCTTCACATCAGCAGCATTCACAGACGGAGTGATTGAGGGAACACCATTTTCCACAACATACCAAAGATTGTTATCAATTGCCTCAAGATGCATGCGTGTCTTGTTCTTCCAGTAGGGGTAGTCTGTCCCATCAAAAGTAGGACACCCAGCTGAGACCTTGATCATATCTGCAGTTGACATAACTAAAACTCCAGGTGATTAAACCAAAATCACACAGAACAAGGGAGTACCTTGCTCTGATACCAATTGAAAGTGCGTTACGTCGACTAGAGGGGGGTGAATAGGCGATTTTTATAAATTCTTCACTGAGGAATTTCAGGGTGAGGAAATTCCTAAGCGAAGAATTACTTACAGCAGAATAAGTACTCAGGTATAAGCATAACAGAGCAACATCATAGTCTTCATGATGAATTGAAAGACGAAACACAGAGTACATAAAGCGTAAACACAGGATAATAGGATGAAGACAAACTGACTGAAGAAATAGGATTGAGGAATTAGAGAAAGTCTTCAGTCAAAGTCTTCAAACAGTAATGATCAGGTTCATCAACACATAACTGACGAAATGAAAGGGTTGAGGAAATAGAACCAGTAGGCTTGGTGAAGACAATGATTTGGTCGACCAGTTCCAACTGCTGTGACAGTTGTACGTCTGGTTGGAGCGGCTGAGTATTTAAACTCGAGGACACACAGTCCCAGACACACAGTCCTCACCATATTCTCCTTGAGCTAAGATCACGCAAATCTCGCTCAACAGTAGTGGTAAGTCTTCACAGGTGACTTCCAAACCTTCACAGACTTGGTCACTCGGTGATCCACAATTCCTCTTGGATGCTCGGACCATGACGCCTAACCATCTGGAGGATACACAGTCCTCAAAGGTAACAAGCATCGGTTCCACATAGGAACAATCTCTTCAGTGATGCTCAATCACTTTGGGATTTGTAGGTTTGGGTTTGGGATTTGGGTTTTTCCTCACTTGATAATTTTCGCTCAAAGTCCTCGGAGGATGGGATGCTCTCAAATGACAAGTGTCAATTTCTCTCGGAGCATCCAACCAGCTAGTGGTTGTAGGGGGCGGCTATTTATAGCCTAGGGAGCAGCCCGACATGATAAGACATAAATGCCCTTGGCTGATATGACCGTTAGGTGGGTAGATATTTTAGGACAGCTGGCGCGTAGCACAACAACGGTCGGATATTTGAGGTTTGAATTCCTTAGGGCTATCATGTTCCTCACTGTGTAGGCAATTCACACTGGCGAATTCCTAACTCCTCAGTCAGAACAAATTCCTTAGAGACCAGAAGATCTTCGTCTCTGTCACTAAAGAAATTGACTGAACTGATATGAGATTTCCAATGGCTTCACTCGAAGGATTGGGTAGGTGTAGGATTTTGAGATGAGCATCACTTGGAAATCAGTTTCCTTAGTATTACCTCGACCCCCTTTAATAGTACGGTGTTTCCTATGACTCAAGAAAGAGAAACTGAAACTATGAAAACAAAAGTCTTCACGCTTCATAATCCTCGCATGAATATCCAAGTCTTCGAGGTCACACCAATTTCTTCATTTTCAAAGTCTTCAGGAGAACCAAAGTCTTTAGTTGAAGACATTCATTTTTAGGGGTCGGCTTTCACTGTAAATATCAAACTCCTCATCGACTTATAGAGCATGTGTACACTCACAAACATATTAGTCCCTTAACCTATAAGTCTTCAATACACCAAAATCACTAAGGGGCACTAGATGCACTTACAAGCATCACCCTTTAATGAGAAAGGAAACAATTTAAGGATATAATAATAGCGATTTTTTTCCTCATGAATGAATAGGGTGGCTATATCATCCAATTTAGTAAGATGTGCCACAACAGTTTCAGATTCATAGCCACAGAAAGGATCAGAATCGACCAAAGTAATTAACTGATAGAGAATTCATAATCCTTATCAGTAACACAAATAGGTGAAGTAGCAAAAGCAGGGTCATATTTCATTCTAGCATTCAAAGTCTTGTCTTTCAGCTTAGCTAACAGTTTCTTAAGATCATATCTATCATTGCAAGCAAGAAAGTCTGTAGCAGTTTCCTCATCCATAACATAATCGTCACGTACAACAGGCAATTCATATCTAGGGGGGGGATCTTCATCATCACCTTCATTAATATCATCAGTTTCAATAATTTCATTCTCTCTAACCCTAGCAAGTTGTTCATTAAGAAATTCACCTAATGGCACATTATTATATAGCAGAGAAGTAGTATCATCATAAGCATCATGCATAGCAGAAGTGGCATCATCAATAACATGTGACAAATCAGAATCAATAGCAAGTGTAGGTGTCGCAAGTTTACTTAAAACAGAAGGTGAATCAAGTGCAGAGCTAGATGGCAGTTCCTTACCTCCCCTTGTAGTTGAGGGAAAAATCTTGGTTCTTTCATCTTTCAAATTCCTCATAGTGATCAACAGATATAAATCCTAAGTGACTCAAAGAATAGAGCTATGCTCCTCGGCAACGGCGCCAGAAAAAGGTCTTGATAACCCACAAGTATAGGGGATCGCAACAATTTTCGAGGGTAAAGTATTCAACCCAAATTTATTGATTCGACACAAGGGGAGCCAAAGAATATTCTCAAGTATTAGCAACTGAGTTGTCAATTCAACCACACCTGAAAGACTTGATATCTGCAACAAAGTATTTAGTAGCAAAGTAGTATGGAAGTAACGGTAACGGTGGCAAAAGTAACAGTAGCAGTTTTGTAGCAATCATAATAGTGGCAACAGAGAAGTAACTAAGCAAAGATCAATATGTGAAAAGCTTGTAGGCAATGAATCAATGATGGATAATTATGTCGGATGTAATTCATCATGCAACAGTTATAACATAGGGTGACATAGAACTAGCTCTAGTTCATCAATGTAATGTAGGCATGTATTCCGAATATAGTCATACGTGCTTATGGAAAAGAACTTGCATGACATCTTTTGTCCTACCCTCCCGTGGCAGCGGGGTCCTATTGGAAACTAAGGGATATTAAGGCCTCATTTTAATAGAGTACCGGACCAAAGCATTAGCACTTAGTGAATACATGAACTCCTCAAACTACGGTCATCACCGGGAAGTGTCCCGACTATTGTCACTCCGGGGTTTGCCGGATCATAACACGTAGTAGGTGACTATAACTTGCAAGATAGGATCAAGAACTCACATATATTCATGAAAACACAATAGGTTCAGATCTGAAATCATGGCACTCGAGCCCTAATGACAAGCATTAAGCATGGCAAAGTCATAGCAACATCAATCTTAGAACATAGTGGATACTAGGGATCAAACCCTAACAAAACTAACTCGATTACATGGTAAATCTCATCCAACCCATCATCGTCCAGCAAGCCTACGATGGGATTACTCACGCACGGCGGTGAGCATCATGAAGTTGGTGATGGAGGATGGTTGATGATGACGATGGCGACGGATTCCCCTCTCCAGAGCCCCGAACGGACTCCAGATCAGCCCTCCCAAGGAAGAATAGGGCTTGGCAGCGGTTCCGTATCGTAAAACGCGATGAATCCTTCTCTTTGATTTTTTTTTCTCCCAGAACATGAATATATAGAGTTGGAGTTGAGGTCGGTGGAGGTCCAGGGGACCCACGAGGCAGGGGGCGCGCCCATGGGGTAGGCGCGCCCTGCACTCTCGCGGACAGGGTGTGGGTCCTCCTCTGTTGATTCTTTTGCCAATATTTTTTATTAATTCCAAAATGTGACTCCGTGAAGTTTCAGGTCATTCCGAGAACTTTTATTTCTGCACAAAAATAACACCACGACAATTCTGCTGAAAACAACGTCAGCCCGGGTTAGTTTCATTCAAATCATGCAAGTTAGAGTCCAAAACAAGGGTAAGAGTGTTTGGAAAAGTAAATACATTGGAGACGTATCATCCTTGACTAGTGCACAACTCGACTGATGATTGTGTTCCACAAGTCATTGGCATGGTGATGCCAATCCGACAATATTGACTCGGATGAGTTGAGAAAATCCACTTTGAGATGCAACAAGCTTCTACCATTTGTTAGTTTCAAACAATATATATGCAATGTCCTTAGACCCGAGGTCCTTGCATGACCTGAGTTGGGTGTCGACTTACTTGGGGTTTATCAGATGCTACTCCATAACGGAGTAGTTACAATGGTAGATTTGGGGTTAGTCGGGAAGCAAGCTGCGTGGCATGGTTGACCAAGATGAAAATGTCCCCTCCACCCAGAGCAATATTCTTTGGGTCATCTCAAGCGATTTAATTCAGAAAGTATGACCATGCGACACGAGCTAAGTGTTAACTCAGTTTCTAGAATTTGTACCGCATGATCAAGAAGAGAGGTCGAGCTACCAAGGACAAGGATGATAAGCACTCACATTCAGCTTGACAACGTATATCGTGATTTAAACGGAATGGAATACATGACTCATTGTGAACTACTTTGAGTACAGAAACTAATGCCTAAAAAAGCACGAGCAAGCACTCACAAGGAGCATCTTGTTGACTCTTCTCATATGCTATCGTCGCCGTTAAACCCTTGCATGGATTTGAAGGACCTGACACCAAATCTCGTCACATGACGAGAAACTCTAAAACCTCACTGTCCCAAGGAGGCGGCAGGAATCTGCGTTGGAGCTCTGTCGACTACGTCCAACATGTCCAACTCGGGCAGGGTCAGAGCCCGGAAGATAAACTAAGCGTCGCCATCCGCCCGAGCGTCGCACCTGTGATGACTAAAAAATCTAGCCTAAACTATTAACAGGAGTCGAAGGCACTGGGGTTCCCCTCCCCACCATCGGCCGTCAGAGTGATGTGCAGAGATGAGGCGATTCCACGGGGCTCGCCGGTGAAGTCAACATGTTGATTGCCACTTGTATCGGAGAGGTAGAGAAATTAAGATAGTAGATGGAGGAAGAAGAATAAGAAGATTGATCTAACAGTAAACAAACTAAATAGACAATACTACGTGTGTCTCAGTATTATATAAATTAGACACGATTCATGTTAAACCATTAAAATATATATGCTCGTGTTGTAACACACGGGCAATTTAACTACTACCTCCATTTCTTTTTTTCGAGGGTACGCAAATTGCGTACCTTAGTTTTATAGAAGGAGAGAAATACAGCCATACAACCACATCTACCTCTCACTGCGAACAGCGAGTGTAGCACAACTCCACACCCGACACAAACAAGGAAACCACACACGACTACACACTATGACAAACAAGAGCCTACCCAAAACCGATATCCTCGCCGCGTCTCGACCGACGCCGGTGATCATCAAAGAACAGCAACTCCAGCTTCCTAGGAAGAGCCAGCAACGACCGTACATAGCGCCAGAGAAGAACGATCCGGGCAGCGGTGCACGCCGGAGGAGCGCAACACATGGCCTCTTCTCTCCAAGCACGAAGCTCCCAACAGAGAAACAGCGTCAGAAAGACACCGCCATCGTGCCGATCCTACGAATCAAGGCTTTCGCCCCGGAGATGGTTGCCAAAACAAGGCACCGTGAACAATGGCGCTACACTCGGCGACGCCTCCAGGAAGGGGAATGACACCCACGGGTGCCATCGACGCCGGTCCGACCAAGGCCGAACAGAATTTTCATCCGTAGCATTGCACATTTCCACGCCACCAAGCTTTCGGCCAGCCCCGAAAGATGCCTCACACCGCCAACACCGCAGCCACTTGCAGTCAGAGCCACACATCACTGCCGAGGAAGCACGCCTCAAGCCACCACCTTCAGCACACCAGGAACCGCAGCAACCACCAATCGATGTGGGGACCAGATCCGTCGCGATGGCCTTCACCCGCACCTAAGGACTACCACACAGATGGACCTGACATGCACCATCAGCCACACTTCGACGCCAACTTCACCGAGGCATCACTGCCGGCGGCTCACACGTAGGTGGTCGGGCGCCCGCTGCTCGCAAGGCCCTGCCTAGCCAAGCCTCGCAGCGCCGCCGCCTCCATGGCTGCGCATGCATTGCCGCCTCCGACGAAATCAACGCACCACCCACATCCACTCACCCGCTGCACCCCTCGTGCAGATCCAGGGGACCGCCGTCGAGCATCCCGCCGTGAACCAGCCTCCCGCAGCACCCGGTCGGGAGCCATCCGACGCGCCAGATCTGGCCCGAGAGTCACGGATCCGCGCAAAGGAGGGTCGCCGGCCAGCCGACCTGACGCTGACCAAGGGCACCACCACGGCGCCACATGTCGAACGAGGCCGCGCCAAGCCGAGCAGGGTCGCGCCGCGCCGCCCGAAGCAGGGCACCGCCGACCCCAGACGCCGCCGGCACGCCCCGCGCCACCCGGAGCAAGGTCCCGCCGCGCCGCCCGGAGCAGGGCACCGCCGACCCCAGACGCCGCCGGCACGCGTCGCGTCACCCGGAGCAAGGCCGCGTCGCGCCGCCCGGAGCAGGGCACCGCCGACCCCCGACGCCGCCGGCACGCCCCACGCCACCCGGAGCAAGGCCGCGCCACTCCGCCCAGACGAGAGCCACGCGCGCGCCGTGCCTCGCCAGAGCCACCCCTGCCCGCCGCCAGCACGCGAACCACGCCGGCGTGAGGGCCTCCGCGCCAGATCTGGCGTCCCGCGCCGCCTGGAGCCTGGAGAGGAGGGGAGAATCCCCGCCGCCGCCGACCCGCCCGGGCTTTGCCCGGCGGCGTCCCTTGGCGGCAGCGAGGGAGTGGGGAGGCGGGGCGGGAGGGCTGACGGCGGCGCGATTTAGGGTTCCTCGTGGGAGCGGCACGGTGGACGATGTTTTTCCGTCCTACAACGGAACGGAACATAATCCCGTACTACTACCTCCATTTCTAAATATAAGACATTGAGACAGTTTAATTGAGGAATGGAGGTAGTAGTAGATATAACTATAGATATTTTCTTCACATATAAGATTCATTCCGAAAATATTCCCTCCGTTTTTATTTACTCTGCATATTAGAGTTGACTGAAGTCAAACTTCATAAAGTTTGACCAAGTTTATAGTACGCAATATAAATATTTACCGTCACAAAATCTATATGATATGAAAGCACATTCAATAATGAATCTAATGATATTAATTTATTGTATTATGAAGCTAATACGCGGAGTGAACATTTTTATCACACATGAACATTTCTTATCGCATACAGGAACATATAAAAAGTTGCTAGACATTTCAATAAGTATATGAAAATTTGTTTTCGTGGACATGGACATTCTTTAAATGCATTAAATTTTAATTATTTTTTCAAACGATTAGATAAAATTTGCGAGATAAATGTATGCTTGAGATTTATAAAAAAAGGAAAATAATTCGTACTTGTAAATGAGTCGCACCCAGAGCTGGCCCTCTCGGACCGGCCTGTGGGCAAGCTTTTTCGACTCGGCCCGCTGCAGCTGGCAATACGCCGGCCCCACATCTTCCTTCCTCTTCCTCGCTGGAAAGGAGAGGAAATGCGATGCGACTGAGGCTAGGGTTTACACTCTCCTCCGATCCCGAATCAAAAGGAGAGAAGCAGTCTCCTCCGCTGCGGACCGAGGCCGAGCGGCGGCGGAGATACCCTCCTCTCCTCTCCTCTCCTACGGTCGCCGCTGTTCCTATCTCCCGGTCGTGCTCAAGGTACCGCCGTTTTTCGCTTCTCCTGACCCCTCCCCTGTTCCTTGGTTCCCCCATTCGACATGTGCACGCTTTCTTTTAGATTCGCTTTCTTGATATTGATAGGGGAAACTAGACCGGTAGTAGCATCAATAATAAAGTTAGTTAATGTTGCAAATCCATTCTCCTAGGTAGGAGTAGAAAATAAGCTTTTTGCAGCTGATTACTACTCCCTCCGTTCGGAATTACTTGTCGCAGAAATGGATGTATCTAGATGTATTTTAGTTCTAGATACATCCATTTCCGAGACAAGTAATTCCGAACGGAGGGAGTACTAGCCTAGGGTTGCAGCAAATAGTAGTATTTCTAGTTGAACAGATATTAGATTGGTGTTATCTATTAGTAAATGCACCCTGTGAACTCATCGGCTGTGGCAAAATGATCTCCCTACTTTTTTTCTTGCCCAAGCAAGAGCTACAAGTAGTAATTTGCATGCTCTGGTTTTCATGTTGTTAATTAGGTGCCTCCACTCCAAATAAGTTGGTTCAGATTCAGCACGTGGGTCTTCTTGCAGAAATTCTAGCTCGTTTCTTTGTGTTCTCTTAGTTAGTTCATTATCCAGGCTCTGCTACTTATGATGGAGTAGTTTAATTTAATGATGTGGCCTGTAGCCTCATTTTTTCTTTCTAACAATCTAGAGACAGATAAGGAGCTAGCTACTTTAATTAATCTCCATGCTTATGAAGAACACACAAAGTTTGGACGGATACAGAAAATGCTCAAAGTTCATCAGTATATTCTTCGTAATGAGTGTCTGTTGCCAGTTTCATCTCCATCTTCACATGCATTATTCTGATATATCTTAAGTTTTAGTCCAGCACTTCGCTTGTTTTCTGAACCTTGATATATATTACCTGATTGGTACAGCTGAATTTGTGCGATGGAGGACCTACCGGAGGCTCTGGTGACAGAGATTCTCAAGAGCATCACCAGGACAAGTGATCTGAATTCTCTTTCCCTCGTCTCAAAGCAGCTCTACAAGATAGAGGGGAATCAAAGGGATGATATCCATGTCGGTTCCGGTCTTTGCACTGCTACAGAAGCACTAACATCACTGTGCGCCAGGTTCACAAATTTGCGGAAATTGGAAATCGATTACTCTGGTTGGATAACTGGACATGGAAAGCAGTTGGACAACAAAGGCCTTTCTGTGTTTTCATCTCACTGTTCCTCGCTGACTGACCTCACCTTAAGCTTCTGCTCATGCATCGATGACTCTGGGCTTGGTTCTTTTGCTTATTGCAAGACATTGGTGTCTCTCAGGCTGAACTCCGCACCAAAAATAACGTCATATGGGCTTCTCTCGGTTGCAGTTGGTTGTACAAGTCTATCTGCTCTCCACCTTATTGATTGCGAGAAAATCGACAGTGTAGAGTGGCTGGAATACCTTGGTAGTGATGGATCGTTGGAAGAGCTTGTAGTGAAGAATTGCAAAAGAATCAATCATCATGACTTCCTAAAGTTTGGTTCAGGATGGAAGAAGCTCCAGAAGTTTGAGTTTGAGAGGAAAAGAAAAAGACATGATCGTTATATAGGTTATGATTTCTATGATCCCTCGTATGATGCTCACAGCACAGATATATATGATTTCTCCTGTGAGAGTTTGAAGGATTTAAGGTTGGCACATATTAAAACCTGGCCAGAAATAGGACTTCGTGTTGTCCTAGGGAAGTGTAAAGCATTGGAGAATCTTTGGCTTGAGTATGTTCATGCGCTAAATGACAATGACATGATTGCATTATTCCGGAGCTGCAGCAACCTTAAAAGCATCTCACTTGGGCTCAACCTACAGCGCTACCGTAGTGAAGACGGCTATTGTGAAACCAGGACGTCATTTACTGATAACAGCATTTACACTCTAGCCCTCAACTGTCCTATGCTTCAGATCGTAGACCTCAAATTTACAGGATGTTCCCGTGACTGGCCATCAGAAATAGGATTCACACAGAAGGGTTTTCTGGCACTCATTCAGTCCTGCCCAATTCGTGTTCTCGTGCTAAACACCGCCAATTTCTTTGATGATGAGGGGATGAAGGCCCTCTCATCCTCACCACATCTGGAGACACTCGAGCTTATATTGTGTCATGCGGTAACTGATGCTGGGATGCGCTTCATTGCACACACCCCATGCTTGAGTAATCTCACACTTCGGGCGTGTCATAATGTCACTGATGTTGGAATGGCTGAACTGGGACGTGCACATAAATTAGAGTCTTTGGTCATTGAGTATTGTGGTGAGGTCTCTCTGCAAGCTGCGCAGGGTGTTGCCAAGTCGGTTCACTACTCTGAGAACTTTTCAGATTCCCTGATGAAGGCAATTGGTCTTGGTGCCTAGTGATGAAGTGGTCTCCAAAATTTTCAGTATGAGTTTGCTGCTGAAGCCATTAAGTTGTTTAGTGTGCATCATTAGACAAGGCTGTGCATCATCCAACCTAGATTCACTTGTCTGGACTTTCTATTGCCTTCTACCTTTAGTGCTATGATATTTATTTTTCTGTATGACAGTCTAATGGTGATCTTTGGACGGCATCTGGTGAATGAAACTTTAATAGTAGGCCCCACTCGTGTACTGTAATTCTTGTTGCGTAACTTATATTCTCTATAGCTGTTTTGTAATCCGCACAAATCGTCTCCAAGATTCCATGTTTTTGCTGTTTGGTATTATTGTTTCTACTCTCTAAGAAATGGCGTGAACCCTTTCTACTATGCAAGGGGTTTTGAAGACATGTATATCTGCCTGCTATTTTCGTGTGGCAATTTTGGTATGGATCAGTGTAGTAATGGTCAATGTTTCACATTGACCTGTACTACAAAGGCGGCATACTTATTTTGTTGACATTGATTCTATTTGGGGATGTCTTTTCATTGCTTCTTAACATATACTCCCTATGTTCCAAAATAAGTCTCATGGTTTTAGTTCAAATTGTTCAAACTAAAACCATGAGACTTATTTTGGAACGGAGGGAGTATAAGTTACTAGCATAATTTGGGTTTTTAGATTCCAATACTACAAATGCAGTGTACTCATCTCATAGAAGTTGAGGTACAACTGAAACTTGAGCGAGGCATATAACATAGCTGTGTGCTAATTACAGGCTTCCAGAAATTTAGAGGGGGTCACGTTTCTGTTTACATATCAAGAGTATGAGGAGTGTATGCAAAATCAGAATTGAGTAGACCATTTGAGAAGATCGTATCTTAAAATTGGAGAAGCCAGCGCTGAACTTTTGTTCATGTACTAAGTTGAACTCTGGCTGAAAAAACTGAACTCCAAAATGTACTACCTTCAGACCTGCCTGTCGAGTACTCATTTCCTTCTGCTCAAAGAGAGTAGGCGATGCAAGCGAGACTATGAGACGAGTACACTACATTTGTAATCTTCGAACCCTAGACCCAGTTTTGGTTGATCATCGATGCCTTCAAGATTGATTGCAAGCGGAGGCTCCCTCCGCCGTCCCACGATTGACGCTTTGAAGGGAAATGCTGCTTGGTTCCGCCAAGAAAACAACCCAAACCTTCTTTTTGACTTCCCTATTGGTTTTTTGTCAATTCGCCATGCATATGTTAGTATCGTTTCCGTTTTGCTTCCGCCTTCTTTTTTCTTTAGATAACATGCATACACACAAGAGAGGATTTTTGCCTCCTGGGATGCCAACATTATTTTTTTACAAACGAAAAAAATAGTGAAACAAATCAGGCATGTAAATCGTCAAGTGCTTTACCATTACAAAATGTTTCGGAAAGTAACATCTCAGTTTGAATTCTGTACACAAAAAGCAACACGACACATATCCATTTTGTAGTGATTACCACCAGTCAGTCAATACTCGATATCTAGATACTGGATATCTAGACTTATTTTTAGTTCTAGATACGTTAATTTGTATCCATTTCTACGATAAGTAATTTGGAACGGAGGGAGTAGACAACATAAAATGGTTGGAGGTCCTTGGATTGGAATGATCATTGGAAGAATTTTGTAATAAAGAACTGAAAGGGAGTCAGTTAGTATGGCCTCCTAAAGTTCGGTCCAGGATGGACGAAGCTCCAAAAGTTTGAATTTGAGATCGAGGTAGAACTTCTGGGGTTCTGTTGTGGGTTATGATTACTCGTACAACGCTCACAACCTGAATAGATATGATTTCTGTTGTGAGAAGTTGAAGGATTTGAGGTTGGCTCCTGTTGAAACTTGGCTAGAGATAGAACTTTGTTTTGTCATTGGGAAGTGTAAAGCATTAGAGAAGATTTATTGTTGATGCTCACACCTCCAGAATATTTAGTTAAAACCTTCTGCTGAACTCATTAAGTTGTTGACTGCGCATTATGGAGAAAATTGTATTTCTGCAACCAGATTCAGCTACTGTCGTTACAACACTGTCTTTTGAGTAAATTGAGACTCCACATCATCACTGACATCGCAGGGCCATTTCTGTCAGATCCGTTGTCGAACTCCTCTAACTCGATCTTTCTATAGGGACAAATAAAAGCCCAGTTTTGACCTTGCTGCATATAACATCTAGCATTTCATGTGTCTGAATGTAACAGCCAATAATCTGGTTTGCAAACCTATCTTTGCCCTCGTCGACTACGGGAGCCCTCCATCGTTGCAGTACAATAGACGTTAATTTCAAGCGTAGCTTACTGGACATACGGTCAAGAACTTCTTGCAGCCTTCGAAAGAAGACTTTAGACATGACGCCAACACCTATCTTATCTCTAGAAGGGTGCTTCTATTGTTGTAGTGTTTATAGCGAAAGAGGACAAAAGTCCAACCGGACACCGTATAACTCCGGTACCGCGTCGCGGGTGAAAAGGCCCTGAATATTTCCTACCAGCAAGCACCATGAAGAAACATAAGACTGAATGACTTGCGATGCCTGTGCCCACAAGAAATCTCGAAGCCACCCATTAATCGTAATGGAACTATGTGCAATGGGTTATGTGTTACTCTTTCTTCTGAAGTTGTGCTTCTGTGTTATAAATCTCTGAAGTTGTGGTTCTGCAAAAATCGTGCCGCTGCAGTTGTTTGTTAGTGCTTCAAGTTATTTATCTTCTTTTAGGTTATTTATCACTTGTGTTATTATTATACATCTTGTGCTCATCTTGTTTAGCTTAGGTTGTTGGTATACTTAGTTTTTGGGCCTCAACATATTTAGCATTTCTGTTTGAAAACTAAACGAGTAGTTTGTTTATACATTTCTTCAAACCAAATCCTTAATTGTTTTATAACACCTATGTTCCTTCTCTATGAGACATCTGGGTCATTTCACCAAAGCACTCTTCAGCATGGGCCGTGCCGCAGTCTTATCCCCCCCCCCCTATTCTCTTACTATTTTTATTTCTATTTTCCTATTCTCTTTTACTCATCTTAACTTATTTTTTCCATCCTTTATAGTTTTCTTGTTATTATTTTCCTAGGTAAAGAATGTCTATTTGTATGAAAAATATTGAAAGCGTGATTTTTTTTCCTTCAAAACATGAACATCTCTTTAAGATATATGTACATTTCCTTCACATGTAACTATGTAAGAATCCTCCGAAATACATGAACATTAGCATTAATTTTTACATTCAAGAACATTTATGAAAATACATGTCCACTTTTTCATAAAAAAGCAAACATTTATCTCGATACATGTGAACATTTTTTTGTCACACATGAACATATGTTTCGCATATAGGAACATTTAAAAAAATTGCTAGACATTTTAATAAGTACATGCTTTTTTTCGTGGACATGGACATATTTTACAAGGTGATTTTACAATGCCTTAAAATTTTACTTATTTATTGAAACGATTCTATGAACATTTTATACCATTTTCTTACTTTTAGATTTTTCTGTGTTTTAAGAAAGGGAAACATTGTGTGCCGGCTGACCGGCCGAAGCTTCGGCCGGTCGCTCGGGCACCTATCGATCAGGCAGCCATCTATATCGCTAACACGTCTCCCGATCCACGATTTGGATTGTTGGGTTTTTCTCCTCGGCCCATCACGTGCCCTTGGCCCATCAAGACTGATCTTTTTTTTCCTCATCATCTCCATTGCGTCGTCCTCTACTTTCCTGCGTTAGTAGAAAAGGGGGCATTCGTTCCGGTTCGTAAGGGCCTTTAGTCCCGGTTCTTGAACCGGGACAAGAACCGGGACTAAAGGGTCGTTACTAATGCCTCCCCCCTTTAGTCCCGGTTCTAACACGAACCGGGACAGATGTGCCTCCACGTGGCCGGTGCGCCGAGCCCAAGCAGGAGGGTCTTTGGTCCCGGTTGGTGGCACCAACCGGGACCAAAAGGCATCCATGCGTCAGCATTTCAGTGGCCGTCGTTTTTGTTTTTTTTTGAAAGGGGGGGGGGTTGGGGGGTTTCAGGGGTTAATTTAGGTGTTTAATATATTGTGTTAGCTAGCTAATTAATAGAGAGAAGTGTCCTCTCTTATGTTCGTGCTTGGTCGATGCTACGTACTGTACATAGAGAGGCCCTCGACACGCTAGCTAGTAAGAAAATGAAGGGAACCATTAAGTACAGAAGTTCGTCATGCATACCAAGAGAAGTGATCGATCGACCTCTCCTTCTCTGAGAGATTGGTCGAACAACAAGTTTTCGTATTATCTATCTGACGCTACTGGCTACATACATATACAATATGTAAAATCTCTTACAATCCCCTAGCATTTGAAATCAATTTCCACATGATATTCTCCGGCTTTATTGATGACGTGGTTAAAAAAGAATCCCGCCAATTTCTCTTGAATTGCTTTCATGCGATCTTGTTCTAGGAGTTCATCCCGCATCTGCCACGTCTAATTTGAAGAAAGGGGTTAATACATATATGAATGAAACTCAACAGAAATGATGGTGTAATAAAATGAAATTGTGAATATTATTGCTTACGCACTTCATATTGTCTTTTAGAGTAGCCCCGCTTATTTTTCAAAGTCGCGTTATAGATGAACTCACACACGTAGTATCCACAGAAATCATTTCCTTGTTCCTGCCACAAGCACTTTACGAGAAATAGGGGTCAATCAAACTGATAATGAAGCATTATAAATGGCACTGATGAAAGTACAGCTATAGAATCAATGGGAGACGTGCGCAACTAGCTAGCCAGTAGTACTTACTTTCGGGTATGTATATCGCAGCTCCTTCGGCAGTCCCGGAACTTCTGCGGTGAACTGTTTCCAAACCCTGCAAGACAAAGAAAATAATTATTATTACTTGAGATATCAGGAAATGAACAAAAAGTTGCCGATATGGTGCGATAAATGATCGATTGAACTTACTTGTTGAGCATTTTAGTCATGTCCGCATAGGTTTGGGGATCTTTTCATCTTGAGTCTAAGACGTTTACTACTCCCCGCTCAAGCTTAATATCCAGAAGAACATAGTGGAATCTACGCACGCATGCATAACTCATCAATTACATTACTATAACCTCGCTCGAGTAATAAGGGAAACCGAATATGCACACGACAGTAACACTCACTTGAAGTTGTAAGGAAAGAGTATTAAATCTTTGTTTTGATTTTTGATCAACGATTGTAGCAAGTACCCCCCGGCCTCTTCGGCGTCCTTTTCAACCAGAAATTCATCTATGATATTTGTGTTAATGAACCCAATATCATACATTTCTTGTTTTTTGCACTCGACGATCTTCAATCTGCATAATATAGTGAGGATAATTAATTATAAATACATGCAATGAAAGAGCCGAGCTATATATAGAGACTTAATGACAGAAATAGTACTTACAGATAGTAGCAAAAGACTGTTAGTTTATCGAGGGCCTTTTGATTGAAGAACGCGAAGAACTCCTCAAATGGAACAGTCAACAGATCAGTTCCAACGAGGTCGTGCTCCTCTTTAATATTCAGATACAAAGCATTCGTCCCCTCAGACTCTCTGCAGGTTTTCATGTACCAATCATGGAATCTTCGCATTATAGTTGTTAGAGATTTTTCATCTTTGATGAGAGGCTTCCCGTACTCGTATCTGTGTTCGTCCACCTCCAAGAAATCTGGAATTTGATCGTCAGGCAGGTAATCTCCAAGATTGGCATAACCGGCCACCGTCCCCGGAGCATTAGCGACGATGTCGCTAGACACATTGAGCGGGGGGCATGATTGTTGTGCTTGTTGGCCGAGCTGGGCAATTTTTCCCAGCTGCTCGTTCTTTTAAACTTTTATCACTGACAGTACTTCCCGATCGCTGGGCTTCGAGATATGTCTGTTCAGTAATGCACTCATAGTTGGTTCTCGGCGGAGACTTTGGTGGTTTCCTCAGGGCATCGATAGTGCACTTTGCTTTCACCGGATCTACCTTCTTCTCCGGAGGTGGATGTCTCTTTGCTTTCACCCCTTCAACGAAGTCCTTCACGTGGGCCCGCACGATCGTCGCGTTTTCCTCCTCGGTCCTCTCGTACGGTAACTTCTCTAGAGGCTTGAGAGGTGGACCGTATCTGTATTGCCTCCCGCCTCTGCTGGCTGTACTGCTAGACGCCGGAGCAGACGGAGCGGCTGTGGCGCCTGTCTTCTTTCGTGCTTGCTTACGAGGCGGAGGAGAAGGACTACGACACGTCGGAGCAGCCGGGGCGGCGGCGGGTCTCTTCCGCCCTTGCTGGCGAGGCGGAGAAGGAGGAGGCTGCTGGCTGCTCGGGCGCGCCGGCGCAGGCGGAGAAGGAGGCAGAGTGCCACCACGCGCCGGAGAAGGAGGAGGCTACTGGTTGCTCGGGCACGCCGGCGCAGGCGGAGAAGGAGGCGGAGTGCCACCACGCGCCGGAGAAGAAGGAGGCTGCTGGCTGCTCGGGCGCGCCGGCGCAGGCAGAGAAGGAGGCGGAGTGCCGCCACACGCCGGAGAAGGAGGCCCAGTGCCCTGATCGACACTCGCCGGAGGAGGAGGCGGTGGAGGAGGCGGAGTGCCCTGACTCGCCAGAGGAGAAGGAGGAGGCGGAGGCGTCTAGTTCGGAAGGTTGATGAGCTCCTTCCGCCATAGGCATGGAGTCTTCAGAGCAGAACCCAACCTAGTCTCCCCTTCACCGGTAGGGTAGTCAAGCTGGAGGTCCTCAAATCCCTCCGTTATTTCATCCACCATCACCCTGACATATCCTTCTGGAATCGTCCGGCAGTGAAAAGTTGTGCCTTGTTCAGTAGGATAAACAGAGCCAACAGCCGCCTTGACCTTCAAATTCATCCATCGCGTCATAAGGTGGCAATTTAGAGCCCCCGTGATAGCATCCACGGGATAGCTGGCAGGAGCCGTCAAGACATGCTCCGGCTGAAGCAGCTCGGTGGAAGCCACGCTGCTTCTCCGCTGAGATGGCGGGGTAGCTTCGGGGGAAGCTTCGGCAGGTCGTTTGTTGCGATCTGCTTCTCGTTCCTCTAGCCCCATTACCCTTTCGTGCAGCGCCTGCAGTTGGCTCTGCTCCAGTTTCTTCCTCCTCTCGTGGGTTTTGTAACCCCCTGCATCCGGAAAACCAACCTTCCACGGAATGGAGCCTGGCATGCCCCGTGTCCGTCTAGGGTGCTCTGGATTCCCGAGGGCCATTGTGAGCTCGTCCTTCTCCCTGTCTGGAACGAACGTCCCTTGCTGTGCTGCATGGATATACTGCCGAAGCCTTGTGACTAGTGTTTTCAGTTGCTCGTCCGTCCAACGGCACTTCCCTGATACAGGGTCCAAGGTTCCGCCAGCCCCGAAGAACCAAGTCAGGCAATGGTCTGGCCATCTCATTGTCTCCGGTTCGATCCCTTTATCAAGCAGATCATTCTCAGCCTTGGACCACTTAGGCCGGGCTTGCAGGTAGCCACCTGACCCTGTGCAATGGTGAAACTTCTTCTTCGCAGCATTTTGCTTGTTTGCCGCCGACATCTTCTTACTCTTTTCCGATGTCGTGTAGGCCACAAATGCGGGCCAGTGATCTCTGATCTTCTCATATTTGCCGATGAATTCTGGTGTCTCTTCTATGGCGACAAACTTTTTCAGCTCTTTCCTCCACCGCCTGAATAGGCCTGCCATCTTCTTAAGAGCACAAGACTTGATTAATTGCTCTTTAACTGGCTTCTCTGGATCCTCCTCTGGCGGTAGAGTGAAATTTGCCTTCAGCTCAGTCCAAAGATCATCTTTCTGCATATCATTGACATAAGACACCTAATGGTCTTCCTCCTTAGGCCTATACCATTGGTGGATGCTGATCGGGATCTTGTCCCTAATAAGAACCCCGCACTGAGCAACAAATGCGTTCTTTGTCCGGATGGGTTCAATCGGTTCGCCGTCGCGCGCGATTGCTGTGATCTCAAACTTTTCATCCGAGCTCAACTTTTTCTTTGGGCCTCATCTCCTTACCGAAGTTGTGCTCGATCCGGAGGGCTAGAAAAAGGAAGAAAGACGAGAGTTAATTAATATGTGTACATATACCAAAACAATGAATGCATCAATTAACTAGTCAGCACGGGCTTAACTAATATATATATATATACCTGGCCGGACTCGATTCGGTCACTGGAGCAGTCAGCACGGTCTCCTTCTTGTACCTCCATTGGGTCATCACCGGAGCCATCATGAACATATCCCTCTTCTTGTACCGGCATTAATGGACCGGAGCCATCATGAACATAGCCCTCTTCTTCACCATGTCCTTCCTGATGAAAGACGTCGTTGAAAAATGACGCAATGCCATCAGTTCCTTCTGTGATTGTCTCCCCCAACATCGCTTCTATTGCTTCATCTCGGTAGTGCTCCATAGTTTCTGCAAATATTTACAACATGTCAATTATTATTCAAACATGGTACAGATGGATATATATTAGTGGCAAACGTAGAACTAGCTAGCTAATCACAATAAGGAATCATGTTAGTGGCCTCGACGCTGCTTCTCTAGGGTTTGGCGTGGCCTAGACAACGCTTCAAGGGTTTGGGGTGGCCTCGACACAATGCTTCAAGGGTTTGGAGTGGCCTCGACGACAACACTCTTTTAACTTGGTAAATTTGGGTGGCCTCAAGAGAGTTTGTCGGGTAGGGGCGCAGCGGGAGGGGGTAGGAGACCAACATCGTTTTTTCTCTAGGGTTTGGTTGTCCTTGAGAGTTTTGGTCGAGCGAGAGGGCCGAGGGGGGGTATATCGACAATGACAGAGGAGAAGATTGAAGAAAAAAAAGAAGAAAAAAAAGAGGAGAAGAAGAAAGGAATAGAGGAGAAGAAGATTTTCTTCTCCTCTATTCCTTTCTTCTTCTCCTCTCCTTTTTCTTCTTTTTTCCTCTTCTTATTTATTTCTCCTCTTCTTCCTCTCCTCTTCTTCTCCTTTCTTCCTCTTCTTATTTTCCTTTTTCCTCTCTGTAACGCCCCGGATACAACTTTCCATATTCGTAACTCCAACTCTTGCCTTTTCCGGAGATGCGATATGTTATTTCCTCCGTGGTTGGGTTTTTGTCTTTTGTTTTGCATTTTGTTCATGTATTGCATCTCATCTCATAGCATCATGCGCATTGCATCTACATGTTTTCGTAAAACGTGCATCCGTTGTTAGTTGCCGCTTCTCCCTCGCCTCCGTTGACGTTTCTCAGACCAACCGTTCTTTTGTTGTTCGACCGTTTGGCCCTTTCTGCACAGTGCACTGACCCCCTCGCGCGCGTCCGAGACTTCCCCGAACCCGACCTACTCAGTCATCACCGTTGGATTTAGTTCGTCCCCTAACATCTATAAAACATCTCCATTTTATTATTTGGACTCCCTAGCCTATTTATTCTCGTCCGTCGATTTTTGATCGGAAGGTCCAAACTCTCCCCCTTCCTTATATATAGTCCACCCACTTACTAAATGGGATCAAACCCTAACTTCTAGGCAGTTTGTCCCTGCCGCCGCCGCCGCACTCACCTTCCGCCTTGGGATCCTCCCAGATCCCCTTCTCGCCCAACCAGCGAGCTCCTTCGAGCATCCCTCGATCCCCTCCTCAATTTCTTCATCGAGCCAACCAGTCACCTCGCCGGAGTCCAGCAGTCGCCAACCAGGCCGTGCCCCTGTTTCCTTCTCTCCACCTCGAGTTGTCTCGCTCTTTGGTTCCTCAAATCCCCTTTCTTCTCTCTGTTCCACATGACGCCATGGATGCAATAGCTTGACCCTGCCGCGGCCTCGACTCCTCTGCTCCGGTCGTCATCACCGGAACGCGTCACCACAGAGCCGCAGCCGAGCCCCACGGCACCCGATGTCGGCGACCCCGAGTGCGCATGAGATGCCCTTCCTCCGCTGGGCTCCTTCAAGCGCTGCCCCTTCCTCCTCTACTACAACCCACGCCTCCAGCGGCCTCGTCGTCGTCGTCGACTAGGTGAGCAGTAGCTCCACCGATGACTACCCGACCAGCAGGTTCTGTCACGGCCCTCCTTCCCTGCCTCCTCTGCTTTCTGCTCTCTCTCTCTCTCTCTCTCTCTCACGTAGTTCTCTCTCCCTGTCGCCGTCGTCTTCAGCAGCTCCTGACGAGGATGGCGCCCTCCTATCTGTCTCGAGCAGCCGCAGACCAAGCCGCCTCCTGCATCGCGTCGCCGACCTCCTCTCCGGCAAGGCCCGTTCCCTACTTCTCCTTCCTCCGCTTCTCTCGCCCTCTATCTGATTTGTGTTGCGCCGCCGTTCTTTTGCAGGAGCCACCTCCGCCACCCTTGCCCGTTCTGGCCGGATCCCACTGCTTGAACCCCGTCCCCGGCCACCGGTGCCCTCGCCGGAGACCATCTGCGCCGCCCGCCAAGTCCTGCGCCTCGCTCGCCTGAACCAGCGCCTCGTCCCGCCTGCTGCTGCTTCTGTTCTTCAAAAACGAGCAGCTCGCCCGCTCACCCCGTCGACCGCAGTCGCGCGTGGCCTCCGCGCTTGGGCCAGCAGCCTCCCCTTGCCTTCTCCAGATCCGGCCCAGTTCGCCTCTGCCTCACCGGGCCAAGCCCATGGGTGAGCAGCCCCTCCAGTCCCCCTCCTGTACACTATCGGGCCAGACAGATTCGGCCCGTGTATGTTTTTTTCCCAGATCTGCAATTTAGCTTTATCCAATGAATTACAGATTTGCAGAAAAGTCCCTCATGTTCATGCATTAATAACTCTTGAACCGTGCATCGGATTTAAATGATTTAAATATGTAAAATGCTTAGAATTTTGTGTAGATTAATAATATCCCACTTTTATCCATGTTAAAAATGTTTAACTTGCTGTTTGTTTAAATTTGCTAATATGCCATGTTAAAATGATTTATTTCATAACTAAATAACCGTAGCTCGGTTTTAAATGTTCTTTATATGTAAATGGGGTGAAAAAATGCCTAGTTTAACATGGTGCACTTCATTTTCTGTTTGACATCATTGAAATTGTGTTTAGGGAAAAACAGTATCAAATCGAAAATACACATATGAGGATTTTCCGGAATTGTTGTTTGTTGTTTCCGGCCTCATTTAAACTTGCCTAGATAGGTAGTTTTCATATGCTTCACCCATTGCCATGTTTAATAACATTTAATACTATTGGGTACAAAACCGAGAGAGAACTAAATAATTGATGTGGTGTTTCGTCAATATGCAACTCGTTGCATATTGAGCTCCACTTAATTTGTAGTATTGTTTGTGCACTTTGACATGCCATGCCTCTTTAAACCGGACATGCATCATACTTGGTTGTGCATCGTGCCATGCTTATGTGATGGTTGTTTACCATGTTGTTTGTTTCTTTCTGGTGTTGCTTCTTAGTTCCGGTAATGTTGTGATTGTGAGGATTCGTTCGACTACTCCTATTCGTCTTCTTCATGGACTCGTTCTTCTTCCTAGCGGGATTTCAGGAAAGATAACCGCTACCCTGGATCTCACTACTATCATTGCTATGCTAGTTGCTTCGTTCTATCGCTTTGCTGCGCTACCTATCATTTGCTCTTCAAGCCTCCCAATTGCCATGTCAGCCTCTAACCTTTTCACCCTTCCTAGCAAACCATTGATTGGCTATGTTACTGCTTTTGCTCAGCCCCTCTTATAGCGTTGCTAGTTGTAGGTGAAGTTGAAGATTGCTCCATGGTGGACAGGATTATGTTGGGATATCACAATATCTCTTATTTAATTAATGCATCTATATACTTGGTAAAGGGTGGAAGACTCGGCCTTATGCCTGCTATTTTGTTCCACTCTTGCCGCCCTAGTTTCCGTCATACTGGTGTTATGTTCCCGGATTTTGTGTTCCTAACGCGGTTGGGTGATTTATGGGACCCCCTTGACAGTTCGCTTTGAATAAAACTCCTCCAGCAAGGCCCAACATTGGTTTTACCATTTGCCTCACCACCACCTACTTTTCCCTTGGGAATAATTAACCCAAGGGTCATCTTTATTATAGCCCCCCCGGGCCAATGCTTGTCTAAGTGTTGGTTCGATCTAGAGCCCTTTGCAGCGCCCCCTCAGGGAAACTTGAGGTCTGGTTTTAGTTGTACGGGTTGCTCATCCGGTGTTGCCCTGAGAACAAGATATGTGCAGCTCCTATCGGGATTGTCGGCGCATCGGGCGGTCTTGCTGGTCTTGTTTTACCATTGTCGAAATGTCTTGTAAACTGGGATTCCGAGTCTGATCGGGTCTTCCTGGGAGAAGGTATATCCTTCGTTGATCGCGAGAGCTTATCATGGGCTAAGTTGGGACACCCCTGCAGGGTTTAAACTTTCGAAAGCCGTGCCCGCGGTTATGGGCAGATGGGAATTTGTTAATGTCCGGTTGTAGATAACTTGACACCAGATCCGAATTAAAACGCATCGACCGTGTGTGTAGCCGTGATGGTCTCTTTTCGGCGGAGTCTGGGAAATGAACACGGTTTTGGGTTATGTTTGACGTAAGCAGGAGTTCAGGATCACTTCTTGATCATTACTAGTTGACGACCGTTCCATTGCTCCTCTTCTCGCTCTTATTTGCGTATGTTAGCCACCATATATGCTTAGTCGCTGCTGCAGCCTCACCACTTTACCCCTTCCTTTCCCTTTAAGCTTTGCTAGTCTTGATACCCATGGTAATGGGATTGCTGAGTCCTCGTGGCCCACAGATTACTACAACAACAGTTGCAGGTACAGATTATGCGATGATCATGACGCGAGAGCGATGCTTGCTTTGCGTTGAGTTCTTCTTCTGCTTCTTCGATCAGGGGATAGGTTCTAGGTCGGCAGCCTGGGCTAGCAGGGTGGATGTCGTTTGAGTTTCTGTTTGTGTTTCATCCGTAGTCGGATGGTGCTCTGATGTAAGATAATGTTGTATTCGTGTGGGCATTCTATGCCTTTTGTATGTATCCCTATCTATTTATGTAATGTTGATGTAATGATATCCATCTTGCAAAAGCGTTTTAATATGCAGTTCTATCTTTGGTGGGACCTTCGAGTCTCTTTAGGATAGTATCGCATATTGGGCGTGACACTCTCCTTCTTTTTCTTCTTCTTCTTCCTTCTTCCTTCTTCTTCTTTTCTTCCTTTTCCTTATTTTACTTTTTCCTCTACACTAACCTAAAATGTACTAACCTAAAATCGATATCTACTAACAACCTAAATAAAAAATTAATACATATATTAAAAAACATATATAAACAAAAAAAATGCTATGAACATTGTATTCATACATAGATAGCCACGTCCATTCATCATATAGCTACCACATACATATATACATTATATATATGAAAAAAATGCATATATACACATATACACAAAAAAATACACATATATACACATACAAACACATATATACACATATATACACATATACACAAAAAATGCATATATACACATATACACAAAAAAATGCAGGGCAGGGGAGGCGGCGCGGCGGCCGCGCAGGGGCGCGGGATGGGAGGGGCGCGGGAGCATGTGCTCACAGGGGGCGGCGGCAACGGCGAAGGCGAGCAGCCTGACGGCGTCGGTTGCGGCGGCGACGGCAAAGGCGAGCAGCCTGACGGCGTCGGTGGCGGCGGCGACGACAAGGTGGAGCAGGGGCGTCGGGCGACGACGGCGACGAGGAGGAGCAGGGGGCGTCGGGGGAGAAGTGGAGGATTTGGTCGAAAACTGCTGTGTGTTGTATATATATCAAGAGCATTGGTCCCGGTTCGTGGCACCAACCGGGACTAATACACCCTTTAGTCCCGGTTGGTGCCACCAACCGGGACCAAAGGCCTCTTTTCAGCAGCCCAAAGGGCGGGAAGCGGCGGCCTTTGGCCCCGGTTGGTGCCACCAACCGGGACTAAAGGGTGGGCATTGGTACCGGTTGGTGCCACGAACCAGGACCAATGCCCCCCTTTAGTCCCGGTTGGTGCCGCCAACCGGGACCAAAGGCCCCCGCGCTGCCCGCATCACGGCCAAAATTTAGTCCCACCTTGCTAGTTGAGAGGGGCTCGGAGTGGTTTATAAGCCCTGCTGCGGCTACCCTCTCGAGCTCCTTTCAAATGCAGGCTTACGGGCCTAATCTCACACTATGCTGCTGCGGGCCTATTGGGCCTACTGCGGACCTGAATCCTGGTCCAGGTTGGGTTTCTAGTCGTATTCAGGCAGTGGTGGCCCAATAGGTGGCAATTTTTTTATTTTTTTCCCAGTTTTTTGTTTTGTTTTTTGCATTATTTATTTTCTTTTGTTTTTTGCTTTATTTTTTAATTCTTTTTGCTTTTAGGTCAGAAAAATTATAAACTTTCTGTTAGTGACATTAATTTTAGAAAAATTATTTTATTTTTTTTGTTTTCTTTGTTGCTTTATTTATTTTATTTTGTTTCTACTTACAACAAAATACTTATTGTAGCTATTTTTATTTATTTTATTAAAGTTTATGTCTAATTATTTTTCTTTTAAGTCACAAAAATTATAAACTTTCTGTTAGTGCCATTAGTTTTCAAATTTGAATAGTTAAAATTTCAATTCTTTAAAATTTGTGTGAATCACAAGTTTGTGATTAAATTTACTAAAAAAATGAACATATATGCACCTATAGAGAAAAAAGGTCCAGACGAACCGGGCCCACTGGCCCACATGGCTGCCCTCTTGAGAGTGTTCTTGGTGAGAACATAGTTGACAAGGAGCGAACCGGGATTAATGGTATTACAAGGGCCGAACCATAAGACATTAAAGCATTTCAAATGAACTCTGAAAAAGTTGAAAGTTGGCATGGTATCAAAACGGACAATGGTATCATACTTGTCTGTTACAAAGTTGGCATGGTATCATCATAATAGTTGTGGGAGAAAGTCTTCACTTTTTCTTCGCTTGTGTCATTTGCTTATTGCGCAATCTTCATTGTTTATCAGGATGCTGGGGTCAGCCTTGACTTTGAAGGGAGGAATTTCATGAAACTTTTCATAATCTTCAGACATGTCTGTCTTGCCCTCCACTCCTACGATGTCCCTTTTTCCTGAAAGAACTATGTGGCGCTTTGGCTCATCGTATGATGTATTCGCTTCCTTATCTTTTCTTTTTCTCGGTCTGGTAGACATGTCCTTCACATAGATAACATGTGCCACATCATTGGCTAGGACGAACAGTTCGTCAGTGTACCCAAGATTTTTCAGATCCACTGTTGTCATTTCGTACTGTGGGTCTACCTGTACCCCGCCTCCTGACAGATTGACCCATTTTCACTTAAACAAAGGAACCTTAAAATCATGTTCGTAGTCAAGTTCCCATATGTCCACTATGTAACCATAATACGTGTCCTTTCCCCTCTCGGTTGTTGCATCAAAGCGGACACCGCTGTTTTGGTTGGTGCTCTTTTTATCTTGGTCAATCGTGTAAAATGTATTCCCATTTATCTCGTATCCTTTCCAAATCGTAACAGTCGAAGATGGTCCCCTGGACAACAAGTACAGCTCATCACAAACAGTGTTGTCACCTCTGAGACATGTTTCCAACCAACTGCTGAAAGTCCTGATGTGTTCACATGTAATCCAGTCGTCGCACTGCTCCGGGTGTTTGGAGCGCAGACTGTTCTTGTGTTCATCGACATACGGGTCACCAAGGTAGAGTTCTGTAGAACTGTGTAGCGTGCTTGAGACCAAGAATATCCGTCCCTGCATATTATTGAGTCCCATCCAAGCGTGCCTTTTCTAGTCAGTCTCCCCTCATACCGCGATTTAGGGAGACCTATCTTCTTAAGGCCAGGAATGAAGTCAACACAAAACCCGATGACAACCTCTGTTTGATGGCCCATGGAGATGCTTCCTTCTGGCCTAGCGCGGTTACGGACATATTTCTTTAGGACTCCCATGAACCTCTCAAAGGGGTACATATTGTGTAGAAATATGGGGCCTAGAATGACAATCTCGTCGACTAGATGAACTAGGACGTGCGTCATGATATTGAAGAAGGATGGTGCGAACACCAGCTCGAAACTGACAAGACATTGCACCACATCACTCATTATCCTTAGTATGATTTCTGGATCGATCACCTTCTGAGAGATTGCATTGAGGAATGCACATAGCTTCACAATGGCTAATCGGACTTTTTCTGGTAGAAGCCCCCTCAATGCAACCGGAAGCAGTTGCGTCATAATCACGTGGCAGTCATGAGACTTTAGGTTCTGGAACTTTTTCTCTGGCATATTTACTATTCCCTTTATATTCGACGAGAAGCCAGTCGGGACCTTCATACTAAGCTGACATTCAAAGAAGATTTCCTTCTCTTCTTTGGTAAGAGCATAGCTGGCAGGACCTTCATACTGCTTTGAAGAAGCCTAGCAGGTTCATGCAAAGGTTCTTCGTCACGCGCATCACGTCAATTGAAGAGCGGACCTCTAGGTCTTTCCAGTAGGGTAGGTCCCAAAATATAGATATCTTCTTCCACATGGGTGCGTGTCCCCCAGCGTCATTCGGAACAACTAGTGCGCCGGGACCCTTTCCAAAGATTACATGTAAATCATTGACCATAACAAGTACGTGATCACCGGTACGCATGGCGGGCTTCTTCCGGTGATCTGCCTCGCCTTTGAAATGCTGCCTTTCTTTCGACATTGATGGTTGGTCAGAAGAAATCGACGATGGCCCAGGTACACATTCTTCCTGCAGCTTCCCAGGTATATACTTTCGGTGTCAAGTAAACAATGCATGCATGCGTGGTATCCCTTGTTTGTCTGTCCTGAAAGGTTACTGAGAGCGGGCCAATCGTTGATGGTCACGAATAGCAACGCCTTTAGGTCAAATTCCTCCTGTTTGTGCTCATCCCACGTACGTACACCGTTTCCATTCCACAGCTGTAAAAGTTCTTCAACTAATGGCCTTAGGTACACATCAATATCGTTGCCGGGTTTCTTAGGGCCTTGGATGAGAACTGGCATCATAATGAACTTCTGCTTCATGCACATCCAAGGAGGAAGGTTATACATACATAGAGTCACGGGCCAGGTGCTGTGATTGATGCTCTGCTCCCCAAAAGGATTAATGCCATCCGCGCTTAAAGCAAACCATACGTTCCTTGGGTGACGTGCAAACTCAGACCAGTACTTTCTCTCGATTTTCTCCACTGCGACCCGTCAGCGGGTGCTCTCAACTTCCCGTCTTTCTTACGGTCCTCACTGTGCCATCGCATCAACTTGGCATGCTCTCCGTTTCTGAACAGACATTTCAACCATGGTATTATAGGAGCATACCACATCACCTTCGCGGGAACCCTCTTTCTAGGGGGTCGCCGTCAACATCACCAGGGTCATCTCGTCTGATCTTATACCGTAATGCACCGCATACCGGGCATGCGTTCAGATCCTTGTACGCACTGCGGTAGAGGATGCAGTCATTAGGGCATGCATGTATCTTCTGCACCTCCAATCCTAGAGGGCATACGACCTTCTTTGCTGCGTATGTACTGTCGGGCAATTCATTATCCTTTGGAAGCTTCTTCTTCAATATTTTCAGTAGCTTCTTAAATCCTTTGTCTGGCACAACATTCTCTGCCTTCCACTGCAGCAATTCCAGTATGGTACCGAGCTTTGTGTTGCCATCTTCGCAATTGGGGTACAACCCTTTTTTGTGATCCTCTAACATGCGATCGAACTTCAGCTTCTCCTTTTGACTTTTGCATTGCGTCCTTGCATCGACAATGACCCGGCGGAGATCATCATCATCGGGCACATCATCTGGTTCCTCTTGATCTTCAGCAGCTTCGCCCGTTGCAGCATCATCGTGCACATCGTCTGGTTCCTCTTGATGTTCAGTAGCATCACCGTATTCAGGGGGCACATAGTTGTCATCATACTCTTCTTCTTCGCCGTCTTCCATCATAACCCCTATTTCTCCGTGCCTCGTCCAAACATTATAGTGTGGCATGAAACCCTTGTAAAGCAGGTGGGTGTGAAGGATTTTCCGGTCAGAGTAAGACTTCGTATTCCCATATATAGGGCATGGGCAACACATAAAACCATTCTGCTTGTTTGCCTCAGCCACTTCGAGAAAATCATGCATGCCCTTAATGTACTCGGAGGTGTGTCTGTTACCGTACATCCATTGCCAGTTCATCTGCGTGCATTATATATAATTAAGTGTGTCAAAAATCATTACAGAACATCATGAATAGATAACTAAGTGACCAAATTAATAGAAGTTCATCATCACATTAAAACCAAAGTACATACATAGTTCTCATCTTCAAGCGAAAATCATTATAGAACAACATAAAGCTCTGCAGAGCATCTAAATTAATTAAACCATACATTGAAACTATGTAAAACATTTCAATGCGAAAACAAATGCGATCATAATCGCAACCAAGGTAACAACTGATCCAACAACATAATGATACCAAGCCTCGGTATGAATGGCATATTTTCTAATCTTTCTAATCTTCAAGCGCATTGCATCCATCTTGATCTTATGATCATCGACGACATCCGCAACATGCAACTCCAATATCATCTTCTCCTCCTCAATTTTTCTTATTTTTTCCTTCAAGAAATTGTTTTCTTCTTCAACTAAATTTAACCTCTCGACAATAGGGTCGGTTGGAATTTCCGGTTCAACAACCTCCTAGATAAATAAAATCTATGTCACGTTGGTCGGCATAATTTTCATAAACAATAAATGAACCAATAGTTATGAAAAGATAATATATACCACATCCGAATCATAGACAGGACGAGGGCCGACGGGGGCGGATACCAAAACCATCGCACTATATAAGATGCAATAATAAAAGTAAGAAAATAATACAAGTATCTATCTAAACATACAAGTAAGAATATTTTTCCTTTCAGAAAGAAGATAAGAACAAGAGGCTCACCACGGTGGTGCCGGCGATGAGATCAGCGCGGGTGATCGACGGCGGTGAAGACGGGTACGGGGCGTGACGGACCGCTAAACCTAGACAAATATTAATGAAAATGGAGCTTGGAGAGGAGAAAGCTTAAGTAGTGTGGCTCGGGCATTCTATCGAACACCTTGTGTGCATAGGAGGTGAGCTAGAGCACCACCAAGCCCTCTCCCCCTCAGCTACCAGAAAAAACAGAGCAGTGTGCTTTGCTCTTACGTGAGGGGTATATATAAGCACCTCATTGGTCCCGGTTGGTGGCTTGAACCGGGACTAAAGGGCAGCCTTTGGTCCCGGTTCGTGGCACCAACTGGGACCAATGGTGGTGGGCCAGGAGCGAGGCCCATTGGTCCCGGTTCGTCCCACCAACCGGGACCAAAAGGTCCAGACGAACCGGGACCAATGGCCCACGTGGCCCGGCCGGCCCCCGGGGCTCACGAACCGGGTCCAATGCCATGATTGGTCCCGGTTCTGGATTGAACCGGGACTAATGGGCTGACCCGGCCTGGACCAATGCCCCCTTTTCTACTAGTGTTGTTATCTTCTTACCCGCATGAGGAGTGCACCCCATATGTCGCCTTCAAGCTCCATCTCCACCACCGCTCGCAAAAGCTCCGACATGGGGGGTGGGGAAAGGAGCTGCAACCGCAGCTCGATGAAGCTGCATCCACGGAATTGCCACCGGCGAGCTATGACCGTGGTGGCCGCATGCTGGAACGAGCGTCGCGGCGTGCTGGAACCAGCGACAAGTTTTGCTACATCCATTCATGGCAGAGCTACGATCCACGACGGCGTAGATGTTTTTTGCTGCAACCGGCGTCAGTTTTTGCTACAACTGGCGAGGAAATTTGCTACATCCATTCAAGGCAGAGCTACGATCCATGACGTCGTAGATGGTTTTTTGCTGCAACCGGCGTCAGTTTTTACTACAACTGGCGAGGAAATTTGCTACATCCATTCATGGCAGAGATGCGACCAGGGACGGCGGTGACGACGATTTTTGCTGCAACCGTCATCACTTTTTTATACTACCGGCGAGGTTTTTGCTACATCCATTCATGGTAGAGATGCCACCCGGGATGACAGCAACGACGATTTTTTGCTACAACTGTCATTGTTTTTTACTACGACCCGTGATGTTTTTGCTACATCCATTAAACAACGTTGACTGGTTGCCATCGTTCATGCAACCCCGTGCAACGAGCATTGACAGTGAGGGCGGCGGGCTGCGCACCAAGCACCTGCAACCAAGATACTTTGGTTTGCGGTAAGTGTTTGTTGATTCCGTAGTTCCTCGTGCTGGAATCTGCTTCAAAGGTATTCTCAACGAGGATTTTCTTAGTGTTGGAAATTGTTATTGATTTTAATAATTTTTTGTTGCTAACAACTTATGAATCTGTTCCAAAGAAATTTCTGATGGGGATTTCTAAATGTTTGGAATCATTATTGTTTCATGATGGAATGTTACATGGGTGCTTTTTAGTTGTAAAAATATAGAAATATGCTGGAAACATATGCCAATTTTGCTCCCATATTTTTTTGTTTTTCGTGTGCTCTTTTGCTGTAATGCGCTTTTTTCGTTGTAAAAGTACTGAAATTTATGCTACAATTCTACATAAAACTATTTTTGCTTTGATTTTGTATTCTTCGGTTTTGTTATGAAGTATTGCTGCAATGATACATACGTAACACGCTTTTAACAACAAGCAGAGACTTTCATTTGGGTAGACTCCACGCACGTGGCAACATGCAACATCCACGGCATGGCGCTGATGCATGTGGGGCAGGCGATGTAACTTCCCAGCATGCAGGTTTTTTTAGGGGGAAAACCAAGTTTATTCAGTAAAATCCACACGAAGTGGGATACATCTCTGGTCATGAGGAGCGCCAAACCAGACGTGGCGTCCTGGACCTCTCGAGAGGGAGAACTTGGCTAAACTATGTGCTTCATAATTCACAGCACGACTCTCATATGAAAAAATACATTGAAAGAAGGAAGCTCTAAGATTTACTTCGGCGATGATCGCTCCATACGTCCCGTGTGACCTCCTGTTGATATCTGAAACTACTTGTTGACAATCTGACGCGATGACAAAATTCTGAATGCCCATGTCTTCCACGAGGGATAATGCCTCCCGGCATGCTATAGCTTCAAGTGTAGCCGAGTCTTCCACTCCTTCGATCACTAGCACTGAACTGCCCATATAGTTTCCATCCGCATCTCTGCAAACAGCTGATGCCGATCCTCCTCTTCTTGCCATAACTCCCGCATCAACATGAATCTTGCAATATCCTGGTGGTGGTTTCTTCGGCCTTCTCTGCATGGGTGCCGCGGACTGTGGTGCATTACACCGCTCTGGTTCCTTGACCTTTATGGTATCTAGTTCTACCATGAAACGACCAATGAACCCGAAGGTAGATTGGGGACTCTGAAAAATAGATTCATGGATAGCTTTGCGACGAGCATGCCAGATAGACCACAATGTGACTGCTGCGAGGATGAACTGATCGTGTGATAGCACCTGCATCAGTGTAAACAGCCACTCCCTTGCGCTTGGTTCCGTGCTCTCTATCATTTTATGTGTGATATCCTCATCCATGAGCGCCCAAACACTCCTTGATGATGAGCACTCTAGCAATGAGTGGCGCCACGAATCCCGGTTACCACAAAGCCCGCATTGGTCGGAGTCAGCCATGTGCCTCTTTGCTCTGACATCGTTTGTTGGAATGGAGTGCTTCGAGAGTCTCCATAAGAACATTCTAATTTTCCCGGGCACCTCCGTCCTCCATAGTTTTTCCAGGCTCCCTCCTCAGCTATGGAATTAGATGGTCCCGCCGACCCTTCTAGCCAAGCTTCTCTTCTTATTTTGGTTGCAATGAGCATTCTGTAAGCTGACCTGACGGTAAAAACTCCATGCTTCTCGTAGTACCAAGCCCAAAAGTCACTTATATTTCTTGTGCAAAGAGGGATTGCTAGAACAACTTGTGCATCTATTGGCATAAGATGTTGTTGCACCAGTTGTTTGTTCCATGATGCCGTTGCGCCACTGATTAGATCAGAAACCCTGGTGGGTGGGTTTTGAGTTATGCTTCCCAGGGGTCGGAACATCCCCTCACGGGGTAGCCAGTTCTGATCCCAAATGTGTGTTGTTTCTCCATTGCCAATCTGTTTGATCAATCCCTGACGCAGTGTATCCCTTCCCTCCATGATAGCCCTCCACACTTGGCTTGGGTGACTCCCAAGTTTAGCAGTCAGAATATCCAAATTAGGGTAATATATACTCTTCAAAATAAGTGCACTCAGGGTTTCTGGTTCTGTAGCAGCCTTCATGCCTGTTTTGCCAACATAGCTAGGTTAAATAGCTCAAAGTCTTTGAAGCCCAAGCCTCCCATGCTCTTGGGCTGCGTCATAGTTTTCCAGGAGACCCAATGAGGCTTCCGTTTTCCTTCCTTACTGCCCCACCAGAATTTCCTAATAAGCATGTTCAGATGTTCGCATAGCCCTCTCGGGAGCTTGAAGCAAGACATAGAAAAAACCGGTACTCCCTGTGCCATAGATTTTACCAACACTTCCTTCCCTGCGGAGGAGATAGTACGTTCAATCCAGCCCTGAACCTTACTCCACAGGCGGTCTTTTAAGTACTTAAAAGCACCGTTTTTTGAGCTCCCTACATCAGAAGGCATCCCCAGGTATTTCTCATTTAGTGTCTCATTAGGAACATGGAGTATCTCTTTGATCTCTTGTCTCACAGAGTCCGGAACCCCCTTGCTGAAATATATAGACAATTTTGAATGGTTTATCCTTTGTCCCGTTGCCTGGCAATAGGTCTCCAAAACATGGTACACCTCATTAGCTCCCACACTATTGGCCTTGATAAACAGCAGGCTGTCATCAGCAAATAAAAGGTGGCTAACAGGTGGTGCCGTAGGAGCAACCTGCAAACCACTCAAGTTGGATGACTCACTTTTTGATTTTAAGAGGCACGAAAGGCCCTCTGCTGCCAGAAAGAACAAGTATGGAGATATCGGGTCCCCTTGTCTGATCCCTCTCGAAGGTTTGAAATATTGTAGTTTCTTTCCATTGAACAAAACAGAGAAACTGACTGTGGTAACCAGGCCCATAACAATATCAACCCACCTGTTACTGAAACCCAGCTTAAGCATTATAGCTCTAACATATGGCCATTCCACCCTGTCATAGGCTTTCATCATATCAAGCTTGAGGGCGCAGGACTGATTTTTCTTAGCTTTGTTTCTCTTCATGAAATGCAAGCACTCATATGCAGTTATAATGTTATCTGTGATCATGAAGGAAATATGCCCTAGAGGCAATAATAAAGTTATTATTTATTTCCTTATATCATGATAAATGTTTATTATTCATGCTAGAATTGTATTAACCGGAAACATGATACATGTGTGAATACATAGACAAACATATAGTCACTAGTATGCCTCTACTTGACTAGCTCATTAATCAAAGATGGTTATGTTTCCTAACCATAGACATGTGTTGTCATTTGATTAATGGGATCACATCATTAGGAGAATGATGTGATTGGCATGACCCATTCCGTTAGCCTAGCACTTGATCGTTTAGTATGTTGCTATTGCTTTCTTCATGACTTATACATGTTCCTGTAACTATGAGATTATGCAACTCCCGTTTACCGGAGGAACACTTTGGGTACTACCAAACGTCACAACGTAACTGGGTGATTATAAAGGAGTACTACAGGTGTCTCCGAAGGTACATGTTGAGTTGGCGTATTTCGAGATTAGGTTTTGTCACTCCGATTGTTGGAGAGGTATCTCTGGGCCCTCTCGGTAATGCACATCACTATAAGCCTTGCAAGCAATGTGACTAATGAGTTAGTTGCGGGATGATGCATTACGTAACGAGTAAAGAGACTTGCCGGTAACGAGATTGAACTAGGTATTGGATACCGACGATCGAATCTCGGGCAAGTAACATACCGATGACAAAGGGAACAACGTATGTTCTTATGCGGTTTGACCGATAAAGATCTTCGTAGAATATGTGGGAGCCAATATGAGCATCTAGGTTCCGCTATTGGTTATTGACCGAGAATAGTTCTAGGTCATGTCTACATTGTTCTCGAACCCGTAGGGTCCGCACGCTTAACGTTACGATGACAGTTTTATTATGAGTTTATAAGTTTTGATGTACCGAAGTTTGTTCGGAGTCCCGGATGTGATCACGGACGTAACGAGGAGTCTCGGAATGGTCAAGACATAAAGATCGATATATTGGAAGCCTATATTTGGACATCGGAATCGTTCCAGGTGAAATCGGCATTTTACCGGAGTACCGGGAGGTTACCGGAACCCCCCGGGGGGTTATTGGGCCTACATGGGCCTCGAGGGAGAAGAGGGAAGGAGGCAGGAGGGGGCCGCGCGCCCCTCCCCTTCCTAGTCCGAATAGGACAAGGGAAGGGGGGCGGCGCCCCCCCTTTCCTTCCCCTCTTCCTCCTCTTTCACGCCTTCTCCTATTCCAATTAGGAAAGAAGGGAGTCCTACTCCCGGTGGGAGTAGGACTCCCCCCTTGGCGCGCCCTCCTTGGCCGGCCGCCTCCTCCCCCCTGGCTCCTTTATATACGGGGGCGGGGGGCACCCCATAGACACACAAGTTGATCTACAGATCGTGCCTTAGCCGTGTGCGGTGCCCCCCTCCACCATATTCCACCTCGGTCATATCGTCGTGGTGTTTAGGCGAAGCCCTGTGCCGGTAGAGCATCATCATCGTCACCACGCCGTCGTGCTGTCGGAACTCATCCCCGACACTTTGCTGGATCGGAGTCTGGGGATTGTCATCGAGCTGAACGTGTGCTGAACTCGGAGGTGCCGTACGTTCGGTACTTGGATCGGTCGGATCGTGAAGACATACGACTACATCAACCGCGTTGTCATAACGCTTCCGTTTACGGTCTACGAGGGTACGTGGACAACACTCTCCCCTCTTGTTGCTATGCCATCACCATGATCTTGCGTGTACATAGGAATTTTTTGAAATTACTACGTGCTCAACAGTGGTATCAGAGCCTAGGTTTTATGCGTTGATGTTATATGCACAAGTAGAACACAAGTGAGTTGTGGGCGATACAAGTCATACTGCTTACCAGCATGTCATACTTTGGTTCGGCGGTATTGTGAGATGAAGCGGCTCGGACCGACATTACGCGTACGCTTACGCGAGACTGGTTTCACCGTTACGAGCACTCGTGCTTAAAGGTGGCTGGCGGGTGTCTGTCTCTCTCACTTTAGCTGAATCGAGTGTGGCTACGCCCGGTCCTTGCGAAGGTTAAAACAACACTAACTTGACGAATTATCGTTGTGGTTTTGATGCGTAGGTAAGAACGGTTCTTGCTAAGCCCGTAGCAGCCACGTAAAATTTGCAACAACAAAGTAGAGGACGTCTAACTTGTTTTTGCAGGGCATGTTGTGATGTGATATGGTCAAGACGTGATGAGATATAAGTTGTTGTATGAGATGATCATGTTTTGTTGAAGTTATCGGCAACTGGCAGAAGTCCTATGGTTGTCTCTTTGTTGCATAAGATGCAAGTGCCAAATAATTGCTTTACTTTATCGCTATATGATAGCAATAGTTGCAAGAGCAATAGTTGGCAAGACGACCATGTGACGACACATTGATATAGATCAAGATGATGAAGATCATGGTGTCGTGCCGGTGACGATAGAGATCATGATAGTACTTTGGAGATGGAGATCAAAGGCGCAAGATGATCATGGCCATATCATGTCACATATTTTGATTGCATATGATGTTTATCTGTTATACATCTTATTCTGTTTTGATTGACGGTAGCATTTTAAGATGATCTCTCACTAATTATCAAGAAGTGTTCTTCCTGAGTATGCATTGTTGCGAAAGTTCTTCATGCTGAGACACCACGTGATGATCGGGTGTGATAGGCTCTACGTTCAAATACAACGGGTGCAAAACAGTTGCACACGCGGAATACTCAGGTTAAACTTGACGAGCCTAGCATATACAGATATGGCCTCGGAACACGGAGACCGAAAGGTCGAACGTGAATCATATAGTAGATATGATCAACATAGTGATGTTCACCATTGAAACTACTCCATCTCACGTGATGATCGGACATGGTTTAGTTGATTTGGATCACGTAATCACTTAGATGACTAGAGAGATGTCTGTCTAAGTGGGAGTTCTTAAGTAATATGATTAATTGAACTTAAAATTATCATGTACTTAGTCCTAGTAGTATTTTGCAAATTATGTTATAGATCAATAGCTCGCGTTGTTGCTTTCATATGTTTATTTTGATATGTTCCTAGAGAAAATTGTGTTAAAAAATGTTAGTAGCAATGATGCGGATTGGATCCATGATCTGAGGTTTATCCTCATTGCTGCACAGAAGAATTATGTCCTTAATGCACCGCTAGGTGACAGACCTATTGCAGGAGCAGATGCAGACGTTATGAACGTTTGGCTAGCTCAATATGATGACTACTTGATAGTTTTGTGCACCATGCTTTATGGCTTAGAATCGGGACTTCAAAAACGTTTTGAACGTCATGGACCATATGAGATGTTCCAGGAGTTGAAGTTAATATTTCTAGCAAATACCCGAGTTGAGAGATATGAAGTCTCCAACAAGTTCTATAGCTAAAAGATGGAGGAGAATCGCTCAACTAGTAAGCCTGTGCTCAGATTGTCTGGGTACTTCAATCACTTGAATCAAGTGGGAGTTAATCTTTCAGATAAGATAGTGATTGACAGAATTCTCTAGTCACCATCACTAAGTTATTAGAACTTTGTGATGAACTACAGTATGCAAGGGATGACGAAAACAATTCCCGAGCTCTTCGTGATGTTGAAATCGACGAAGGTAGAAATCAAGAAAGAGCATCAAGTATTGATGATTGACAAGACCACTAGTTTCAAGAAAAGGGCAAAGGGAAAGAAAGGGAACTTCAAGCAGAATGGCAAGCAAGTTGTCACTCCCGCGAAGAAGCCCAAAGCTGGACCAAAGCCTGAAACTGAGTGATTATACTGTAAAGGAAATGGTCACTGGAAGCAGAAATGCCCTGAATATTTGGTGGATAAGAAGGATGGCAAAGTGAACAAGGGTATATTTGATATACAGGTTATTGATGTGTGCCTTACTAGTGTTTATAGTAGCTCCTGAGTATTTGATACTTGTTCGGTTGCTAAGATTAGTAACTCGAAACAGGAGTTACAGAATAAACAGAGACTAGTTGAAGGGGAAGTGACGATGAGTGTTGGAAGTAGTTCCAAGATTGATATGATCATCATCGCACACTCCCTATACTTTCGGGGTTAGTGTTAAACCTAAATAAATGTTATTTGGCATTTGCGTTAAGCATGAACATGATTTGATCGTGTTTATTGCGATATGGTTATTCATTTAAAGTTAGAGAATAATTGTTATTCTGTTTACATGAATAAGACCTTCGATGGTTATACACCCAATGAAAATAGTTTGTTGGATCTCGATCATAGTGATACACATATTCATAATATTGATGCCAAAAGATGCAAAGTTAATAATAATAGTGCAACTTATTTGTGGCACTGCCGTTTGGGTCATATCGGTGTAAAGCGCATGAAGAAACTCCATAAAGATGGATTTTTCAGAATCACTTGGTTATGAATCATTTGATGCTTGCGAACCGTGCCTTTTGGGCAAGATGACTAAAACTCCGTTCTCCGGAACAATGGAACAAGCTACTGACTTATTGGTAATAATACATACCGATGTATGCGATCCAATGAGTGTTGATGCTCGTGGCAAGTATCGTTATTTTCTGACCATCACAAGATGATTTGAGCAGATATGGGTATATCTACTTGATGAAACATAAGTCTGAAATAGTTGAAAGGTTCAAAGAATTTCAGAGTGAAGTGGAAAAATCATCGTAACAAGAAAATAAAGTTTCTGCGATCTGATCGCGGACACGAATATTTGAGTCACGAGTTTGGTCTTCAATTAAAACAATGTGGAATAGTTTCACAGCTCACGCCACCTGGAACACCACAATGTTATGGTGTGTCCGAACGTCGTAACCGCACTTTATTGGATATGGTGCGATCTATGATGTCTCTTACTGATTTACCATTATCGTTTTGGGGTTATGCATTAGAGACAGCTGCATTCACGTTAAAAGGGCACCATCTAAATCCGTTGAGCCGACATCGTATGAACTATGGTTTAGAAGTAAACCTAAGTTGTCGTTTCTTAAAGTTTGGAGTTGCGATGCTTATATGAAAAAGGTTTTCAACCTGATAAGCTCGAACCCAAATCGGAGAAGTGCGTCTTCATAGAATACCCAAAGGAAACTGTTGGGTACTCCTTCTATCACAAATCCAAAGGCAAAACATTCATTGCTAAGAATGGATCCTTTCTAGAGAAGGAGTTTCTCTCAAAAGAAGTGAGTGGGAGGAAAGTAGAACTTGATGAGGTAACTGTACCTGCTCCCTTATTGGAAAGTAGTTCATCACAGAAATCTGTTCCTGTGACTACTACACCAATTAGTGAGGAAGTTAATGATGATGATCATGAAACTTCAGATTAAGTTACTACAGAACCTCGTAGGTCTTCCAGAGTAAGATCCGCACCAGAGTGGTATGGTAATCCTGTTCTGGAAGTCATGTTACTAGACCATGATGAACCTACGAAATATGAGGAAGCGATGATGAGCCCAGATTCCACGAAATGGCTTGAGGCCATAAAATCTGAGATATGATCCATGTATGAGAACAAAGTATGGACTTTGATTGACTTGCTCGATGATCAGCAAGCCATGTTAAATAAATGGATCTTCAAGAGGAAGACGGACACTGATAGTAGTGTTACTATCTACTAAGCTTGACTTGTTGCAAAAGGTTTTCAACAAGTTCAAGGTGTTGAATACGATGAGATTTTCTCACTCGTATCGAAGCTTAAGTCTGTCCGAATCATGTTAGCAATTGCCACATTTTATGAAATCTGGCAAATGGATGTCAAAACTGCATTCCTTAATAGATTTATTAAATAAGAGTTGTATATGATGCAACCAGAAAGTTTTTGTCAATCCTAAAGATGCTAACAAAGTGTGCAAGCTCCAGCGATCCATCTATGGACTGGTGCAAGCATCTCGGAGTTGGAATATACGCTTTGATGAGTTGATCAAAGCATATGGTTTTATACAGACTTTTGAAGAAGCCTGTATTTACAAGAAAGTGAGTGGGAGCTCTGTAGCATTTCTAATATTATATGTGCATGACATATTGTATATTGGAAATAATATCGAAATTCTGGATAGCATGAAAGGATACTTGAATAAGAGTTTTTCAAAGCAAGACCTCGGTGAAGCTCCTTACACATTGAGCATCAAGATCTATATAGATAGATCAAGACGCTTGATAAGATTTTTCAATAAGTACATACCTTGATAGTTTTTTTGAAATAGTTCAAAATGGA
The DNA here is from genome assembly GCF_018294505.1 of Triticum aestivum. NCBI lineage: Eukaryota > Viridiplantae > Streptophyta > Magnoliopsida > Poales > Poaceae > Triticum > Triticum aestivum. The sequence goes on along the minus strand of NC_057810.1, from coordinate 126,067,178 downwards.
ACAGTCAAAGAAGGAGTTCTTGCCTGTGTTACAAGGTGTGAAGTTGAGTAAGACTCAAGACCCGACCATTGCAGAAAATAGAAAGAGAATGAAAAGTCATTCCCTATGCCTCAGTCATAGGTTCTATAAAGTATGCTATGCTGTGAACCAGACCTATTGTATACCTTGCTCCGTGTTTGGTAAAGGAATACAATTTTGATCTAATAAGTAGATCACTGGACATGGGTCAAGAATATCCTTAGTGAGGACTAAGGAGATGTTTCTCGATTATGGAGGTGATAAAAGAGCCCGTCGTAAAAGTTACAACGATGCAAGCTTTTACACCAATCCAGATGACTCTAAGTCTCAATCTGGATACATATTGAAAGTGGGAGCAATTAGCTAGAGTAGCTCAGTGCAGAGCATTGTGGACATAGAATATTTGCGAAATACATACGGCTCTGAATATGACAGACCCGTTGACTAAACTTCTCTCACAAGCAAAACATGATCATACCTTAGTACTCTTTGGGTGTTAATCACATATCGATGTGAACAAACCCTTTGGGTGTTGATCACATGATGATGTGAACTATGGGTATTAATCACATACAGATGTGAATATTGGTGTTAAATCACATGGCGATGTGAACTAGATTATTGACTCTAGTGCAAATGGGAGACTGAAGGAAATATGCCTACAGGCAATAATAAAGTTATTATTTATTTCCTTATATCATGATAAATGTTTATTATTCATGCTAGAATTGTATTAACCGGAAACATGATACATGTGTGAATACATAGACAAACATATAGTCACTAGTATGCCTCTACTTGACTAGCTCATTAATCAAAGATGGTTATGTTTCCTAACCATAGACATGTGTTGTCATTTGATTAATGGGATCACATCATTAGGAGAATGATGTGATTGACATGACCCATTCCGTTAGCCTAGCACTTGATCGTTTAGTATGTTGCTATTGCTTTCTTCATGACTTATACATGTTCCTGTAACTATGAGATTATGCAACTCCTGTTTACCGGAGGAACACTTTGGGTACTACCAAACGTCACAACGTAACTGGGTGATTATAAAGGAGTACTACAGGTGTCTCCGAAGGTACATGTTGAGTTGGCGTATTTCGAGATTAGGTTTTGTCACTCCGATTGTTGGAGAGGTATCTCTGGGCCCTCTCGGTAATGCACATCACTATAAGCCTTGCAAGCAATGTGACTAATGAGTTAGTTGCGGGATGATGCATTACGTAATGAGTAAAGAGACTTGCCGGTAACGAGATTGAACTAGGTATTGGATACCGACGATCGAATCTCGGGCAAGTAACATACCGATGACAAAGGGAACAACGTGTGTTGTTATGCGGTTTGACCGATAAAGATCTTCATAGAATATGTGGGAGCCAATATGAGCATCCAGGTTCCGCTATTGGTTATTGACCGAGAATAGTTCTAGGTCATGTCTACATTGTTCTCGAACCCGTAGGGTCCGCACGCTTAACGTTACGATGACAGTTTTATTATGAGTTTATAAGTTTTGATGTACCGAAGTTTGTTCGGAGTCCCGGATGTGATCACGGACATAACGAGGAGTCTCGAAATGGTCGAGACATAAAGATTGATATATTGGAAGCCTATATTTGGACATTGGAATCGTTCCAGGTGAAATTGGCATTTTACCGGAGTACCGGGAGGTTACCGGAACCCCCGGGGGGGTTATTGGGCCTACATGGGCCTCGAGGGAGAAGAGGGAAGGAGGCAGGAGGGGGCTGCCCGCCCCTCCCCTTCCTAGTCCGAATAGGACAAGGGAAGGGGGGCGGCGCCCCCCCCTTTCCTTCCCCTCTTCCTCCTCTTTCCCCCCTTCTCCTATTCCAACTAGGAAAGAAGGGAGTCCTACTCCCGGTGGGAGTAGGACTCCCCCTTGGCGCGCCCTCCTTGGCCGGCCGCCTCCTCCCCCTGGCTCCTTTATATACGGGGGCGGGGGGCACCCCATAGACACACAAGTTGATCTACGGATCGTTCCTTAGCCGTGTGCGGTGCCCCCCTCCACCATATTCCACCTCGGTCATATCATCGCGGTGTTTAGGCGAAGCCCTGCGCCGGTAGAGCATCATCATCTTCACCACGCCGTCGTGCTGTCGGAACTCATCCCCGACACTTTGCTGGATCGGAGTCCAGGGATCATCATCGAGCTGAACGTGTGCTGAACTCGGAGGTGCCGTACGTTCGGTACTTGGATCGGTCGGATCGTGAAGGCGTACGACTACATCAACCGCGTTGTCATAACGCTTCCGCTTACGGTCTACGAGGGTACATGGACAACACTCTCCCCTCTTGTTGCTATGCCATCACCATGATCTTGCGTGTACGTAGGAATTTTTTTGAAATTACTACATGCTCAACAGATCAACCTCCCTGGAACAAAGGCTGACTGTTCCTCTGATATAATCTTAGGCAGCACTTCTTTCAGTCTATTTGCTATCACCTTTGAAGCAATTTTATACAAAACATTGCACAAGCTAATTGGGCGGAATTGAGATAGGAGCGTTGGGTTTTTTACCTTTGGGATAAGAACCAAAACAGTATCATTGATGCTTTCCGCTGATTCTGTACCTTCTACAATCCTTAGTACAGCCTTTGTAACATCATCCCCACACAGGTCCTAGTGGTGCTGAAAAAAGTGCGCCAGAAATCCATCGGGACCAGGCGCCTTGGTGGGGTACATCTGAAAGAGAGCTTTTTTAACTTCATCTTTGCTATACGGCGCATTCAGCGACTCGTTCATTTCTACAGTTACTTTTGTTGGTACTGTATCAAGAACCTGGTCCATGTTGTGCACTCCCTCAGAGGTGTACAAGTCTCGGTAAAAACCATTGGTGAGATCTTCCATCTCGCTCACGTTAACTGTCATCTGCCCATTCGCCCTCTGTAGTTCTTTGATCTGATTCTTCCTTCTTCTGCGACTTGCTCGGAGGTGAAAGAAATAAGTATTATTATCACCATGCATTAGCCATTCAAGACGGGCACGCTGACGCCATAATATTTCCTTCCTATGATATAACTCTGTGAGCCTCTCAATTAACTTTAACTCAACATGTGTCGGACCAAATCTGTTTGGGGATTCCCGCATCTCCTGTAGCTCCTATTTCAGTCGCTGAATGTCGCGTCGCACGTTGCCAAAGTTCGTCCTTTCCCAGTGTGACAAATCTGAAGACAGCGACCGCAGTTTGTCATTGAGGGAGCCGACAGAATCTCCTGCGCTATTGGACCATGCACGCTGGATGGCAGGCTTCAGCGTGGGATCTCGCTCCCATGCAACCTCGTACTTAAATGCCTTTGGGGCCCGCCTGCATGCATCGCCATGCATGAGGTTCACGTAAATGGGAACGTGGTCGCTGGTCGCTGCCGTTTTGTGTTCTACCTGCGCCAAAGGAAAGGCAATACTCCAGGCCGGGTTCGATACTCCCCTGTCTAGGCGCACTCGTGTATACGTGCCGCCAGTCACCTTTTTTTCAAAGGTCCAAACTGTGCCCGTATAGCCTATGTCCGTAAGACCACATGTATCAAGGGCATCCCTAAACCCATCCATCTACGCTTGGCTCCTATTGCCCACACCATCATGCTCATGCGCATGTAAAACTTCATTTAAATCTCCGATGGTGAGCCATGGTATGTCACTAGCCCCCACAATACCTCTGAGCATGTCCCACGCTTTGTATCGCTCGTTAACTTGTGCTTCTCCGTAAACAAAGGTGACCCTTATTTTCATGTCAACCAGCTCATCAATTTCAACATCTATATGATACCGAGAATAACCAACAATCTCAAGCTTTATTTCTTCGTTCCAAAAAATACCTAATCCACCACTTCTGCCAGAACTACTAACATCAAAACTTTTATTATAGCCTAATGAACCAACCAAACTCTCGACTCTAGAACCCTCTATTTGAGTTTCCAAGATACACAGTACAGAGGGGGCAAACTGCTTCGTTAATTCACGAAGCTCTCGAACTGTCGCGGGTTTGCCAGCTCCGCGGCAGTTCCAACAGAGGAAACTCATTGCGCTAGGCGCGACCCCACTAGGGAGCCCGCCAAACGCGCATCAGGTATTTTGTTTGCAGATGTGTTCCTTCCATTGTTCTTCTCACTTGTCGACGTGCTTGGTTTGTTCCTTTTCTGCTCTTGCTTTGAGGAAGGGCTGGGTGGGTGATCACTTGGGCCCGGCAGTAGCAGAAGATTGCTTGCACCGGGTGCTGACACCGAGGGAACAATCCCGGCTCCTCTCTTTCTGTTTCTGTCAGCCTCAGTCATGGATACATCTCTGACCTCTTGCTCACTGTCACCTTCATTCAGATCTTCATGGGTAGTATGCTCTGCTGGACCGCGTGCACGACCACGTCCCCTTCTCGATCTGCTTGTCCCACGACCTCCTCGAGATCCATGGCCTTCAGCTGAACTGCGACCTTCTCCTGGCCCATTACCCGGTCCTTTGAACCAACCAGCTTTTAGGTCTTTGAAAACAAGAGCTTTCGGGGGGTGTACACCATCGCCACACTCCTTATAGAGGTGACCCATGTACCCACAAACAGCACACCAATCTGGTAGGCGCTCGTATTTCACCCTGAAGATCACCCTCTGGACAACCTCTTTCTTCTTGACAACCAAAGAAACTGCATTCTTGAGTGGTTTCGTAACATCAATCCTCAGTCGGACCTGTGCAAAATTACCTTCGAAGTCATGGGACTTTGGCTCTGCAAAGATGAACTCCCCCACCGTGGCCGAAAGAGCCTTGATCTTGGAGAAAAACCCATCCGGAAGATCATGTATCTGCATCCAGATGTCGATCTTGTTCAGCTCAATTGTTGATGGCTTAGTGAATCCGTCGTACGGGGCAATGACCACGACCTTCCCTTTGAATTGCCACGGGCCTTCCTCCATGACGCGCTCCCAGTCACCGAGGCAGCCAAATTGCATTGTGTACAAGTTATCTTCGAGGGGGCGGATCTTTACCTCCTTCGCCAAATCCCATGCGACCCTCATGTTTCTGAAAAACCAGTATTGGCTATAGGGTTTTTCGGTGTGAACCCTAGCAATTGCCATCCACCGCGTCGTCTCCACCGGTAGCTCTTCGTCCTCGATCACAACGTCTTGAAGATCGTCCTCTTTCAATCCTAACTCCTCCATCATCGCCTCCAGATCGGAGACCGCCTGTCCCGATCCCGATGCGACATCCTCCATGTTCTCTTGCCCGAGAATTCTGATCCGCGGGCGGTAACAAACCCTAACACGAGCCCCGACTCCCTGCCACCGGCGGGGAGAAGAGGCCCCGACTCCTTGACCCCTCCCAGCATGCAGGTGGACGAGTGTACCGGAGCAAAGAAGTTTAATCAAACGGGATTAGAAAAGTCGTACGTGCGCGGTGCAACCGGCCGAAATTTGGGCCGGCACACCGGCACCTATCACTGGCCTTTAAGAAAAGGTCTAGAAGGCCGAAAATAGCGCGCGTCGGCCCGCAGCCATTCCGGGTGTGGCTGGCCCATGTGAGCGAGGCGAGGCGCCGCTGCAGCTCGAAAAGAGACGAAATGCGATGCGGGCGAGACTAGGGTTTACACTCTCCTCCGATCTTCCAAATCAAAGGAGAGAAGCACTCTCCTCCGGTCGAGCGGCGGCGGAGATACCCTCCTCTCCTCTCCTACGGTCGCCGCTCTTCCTATCTCCCGGTCGTGCTCAAGGTACCGCCGTTTTCCGCTTCTCCTGATCCCTCCCCTGTTCGTATGTACACGTTTTTTTTTTTAAGATTCGCTTTCTTGATAGGGGAAATCCGACCGGTAGTATCATCCATAATGTAGTCATCCTCCTAGGTAGTATAGAAAGCAAGCTTTTTGCAACTGAGTACTAGCCTAGGGTTGCAGCAGATAGTACTATTTCTAGTTGAACAGATATTACTCCCTCCGTTCCAAAATAGATGACCCAACTTTATACTAAAGTTAATACAAAGTTGAGTCATCTATTTTGGAACGGAGGGAGTAGAAGATTGGCGTTATCTATTTCTAGTTGAACAGATATTTCCCTACTCTCTTTCTTGCCCAAGCAAGAGCTACAAGTAGTAATCTGCATGCTCTGCTTTTCATGTTATTAATTAGGTGCCTCCACTCCAAATAAGTCGGTTCAGATTCAGCACGTGGTCTTCTTGCGGAATTGCTTGCGTCGATCCTAGCTCGTTTCTTTGTATTTTCTTATAGCTACTCCCTCCGTTCCGATTTACTCGTCGTGGTTTTAGTTTAAATTTGAACTAAAACCACGACGAGTAAATCGGAACGGAGGGAGTAGTTCATTATTCAGGCTCTGCTACTTATGGTGCTAGTTTAATTTAATGATGTGGCATGTAGTGTCATTTTTTCTTTCTAACAATCTAGAGACAGATAAGGTGCTAGCTAGCTACTTTGTTATGAAGAACACACAAGAGAAAATGCTCAAAGTTCATCAGTATATTCTTCGTAATGAGTGTCCGTCGCCAGTGCCATCTCCTTCTTCACATGCATTATTCTGATATGTCATAAGTTTGACTCCAGCTCTTTGCTTGTTTTCTGAACCTTGATATATATTACCTGATTGCTACAGCTGAATTTGCTCGATGGAGGACCTACCGGAGGCTCTGGTGACAGAGATTCTCAAGAGGATCACCAGCTCAAGTGATCTGAATTCTCTTTCCCTTGTGTCAAAGCAGCTCTACAAGATAGAGGGGAATCAGAGGGGTGCTATCCATGTTGGTTCCGGTCTTTGCACTGCTACGAAAGCACTGACATCATTGTGCGCCCGGTTCCCAAATTTGCGGAAAGTGGAAATCGATTACACTGGTTGGATACGTGGACATGGAAAGCAGTTGGACAAAAAAGGCCTTTCTGTGTTTTCATCTCACTGTTCCTCGCTGACTGACCTCACCTTAAGCTTCTGTTCATGCATTGATGACTCTGGGCTTGGTTGTTTAGCTTATTGCAAGACATTGGTGTCTCTCAGGCTGAACTCCACACCAAAAATAACATCACATGGGCTTCTCTCGGTTGCAGTTGGTTGTACAAGTCTATCTGCTCTCCACCTTATTGATTGCGAGAAAATCGACAGTGTAGAGTGGTTGGAATACCTTGGTAGGGATCGATCGTTGGAAGAGCTTGTAGTGAAGAATTGCAAAGGTATCAATCATCATGACTTCCTAAAGTTTGGTTCAGGATGGATGAAGCTCCAGAAGTTCGAGTTTGAGAGGAAAAGAGGAATATATGATTGTGTTCCAGGTGATGTGATTTATGACTCCTCGTACGATGCTCACAGCATGGATATATATGATTTCTGCTGTGAGAGTTTGAAGGATTTAAGGTTGGCGCATATTAAAACTTGGCCAGAAGTAGGGCTTCGTGCTGTCCTAGGGAAGTGTAAAGCATTGGAGAAGCTTTGCCTTGAGTATGTTCAAGCCCTAAATGACATTGACATGATTGCAGTATCTCGGAGCTGCAGCAACCTTAAAAGCATCTCACTTTGGCTCAACCTGCAGAGGTACTCTAGTGATATCAGCTATTGTGAAACCAGGACATCATTTACTGATAACAGCCTTTACGCTCTAGCCCTCAACTGTCCAATGCTTCAGATCGTAGACCTCAGCTTTACAGGATGTGCTGCTGACTGGCCATCAGAAATAGGATTCACACAACAGGGTTTTCTGGTGCTCATTCAGTCCTGCCCTATTCGTGTTCTCGTGCTAAATACTGCCAACTTCTTTGATGACGAGGGGATGAAGGCCCTGTCATCCTCACCATACCTGGAGACACTCGAGCTTATATTGTGTGAAGCGGTAACTGATGCTGGGATGCACTTCATTGGACAGGCCACACACTTGAGTAATCTCACACTTCGGTTGTGTCATGAGGTGACTGATGTTGGAGTGGCTGAACTGGGACATGCACATAAGTTAGAGTCTTTGGTTATCGATTGTTGCAGTAAGGTCTCTCTGCAAGGGGCGCGGGGTGTTGCCAAGTCGGTTCACTACTCGAGCAACTTCTCAGATGCCCTTATGAAGACAATTGGTATTGGCGGCTATTGATGAAGTGGTCACCAGAATTTTCAGTATGAATTTGCTGCTGAAGCCATTAAGTTGTTCAGTGTGCATCATTGGACAAGGCTGTGCATCATCCGACCTAGATTCACTTGTCTGGACTTTCTATTGCCTTATACCTTTACTGCTATGATTTTTTCTGTATGACAGTCTAATGATGATCCTTTGGACGGCATCTGGTGAATGAAACCGTAAAAGTAGGCACCACTCGTGTACTGTAATTCTTGTTGCATAATTTTACTCTCTAAGCTGTTTTGTAATCCGCACAAATCGTCTCTAAGATTCCCTGTTTTTGCTGTTTGATTTTATTGTTTCTACTCAAATGTTTTGAACCCTTTCTACCATGCAAGGAATATTGAAGACATGTATATCCTTCTGCTATTTTCGTGTGGCAATTTCGGTATGGATCAGTGTAGTAATTGCCAATGTTTCACATGGACCTGTACTGCAAAGGCGGCATACTTGTTTTGTTGATATTGATTCTACTTGGGGATGTCTTTTCCTTGATTCTCAAAATACTAGTAGCATAATTTTGGTTTTTAGATTCCAAGATTACAAATGCAGTGTACTCATCTCATGGAAGTTGAGGTACAACTGAAACTTGAGCCACTGAAGGCATATGACATAGCTGTGCCTGTGTGCTAATAACATGCTTCCAGAAATTTAGAGGGGGTCGGTTTTCTGTTTACATATCAACAGTATGATGAGTGTATGAAAAATCAGAATTGAGTGTACCATCTGAGAAAATCGTATCTAAAAGTTGGAGAAGCCAGCTACAAACTTTTGTCGTGATTGTCGCGTACTAAGTTGAAATCTGGCTGAAAAAACTGAACTCTAAAAAGTATTACGTCTTTTCCAAAATATATGTAAAACTTTTGGTAGGCTAAAGGTCGTACTTTGAGAATAATGATATTTATCCTCCGATAAAAGTGCGTACGTCTGGATAGTCACCTTCTTTAGCCTGAGCTCAAATGAGCTCGGGTGAACAGAAAAATAAGAAAAAAAAATTCAAAAAAATCCGATTTTTTGTGACAAATGTTCTAAGAGCTTGAAAAATTTATCATGAAATCACATATGTGGAAGTCATGGCAAAATAAAAATAAAAACCAGTGCTCCAAAATTCTTTCAAAAGTAACATTTTCAGAGTATCACTTTTTTTTTTGCCAAGCCTTCCAAGAATGTGATTCCATAACGAAATTTTGCATGCTCTTATAACATTTGTCAATGTTTATCATAAAAAAATCAGATTTGTTGAAATCCTTTTTTATTTTTTTATTTTACTGTTAACCCGAGCTCATTTGAGCTTGGGTTGAGAAACTCCACTTCCTGTATGCCTATATTTCTTCCCTTTTTTTTTCAATTGTTCTTTACTATCTTGAGTCACTGTGTAAGCTCACGACACCATCGGTATGTCTTCCTGCCTCCACGGGAAGTCGCAACTTAAATTATTTTCCGCGGCGGCAACATATGAGAAAGAGCAACTAGGCCCAGAAAGGAATACCACAACTTAAATTATTTTCCACGGCGGCAACATATTGAGAAAGAGCAACTAGGCTCGGAAAGGAATACAGGTCTCAGCCCAATACTCTGTTCGGCCCTCGGCAACACATGCATGTCGAGTACTCATCTCCTCTGCAATACTCTGTTCGCGGAGGAAGTTAATACACGAGGGAATTTTTTAAACACCTTTCGCAACACATGGTTTCATATCGAACTACATTTCAGAGATTCAGTTTTTGGAGAAGCCAGAGAATGAGAAGCAAGCACCAGCTCCCAGATCGACGGAGTGGATCCCTCCTCCAGAACATCATGTGAAAGTCAATGTTGATGCGGCAGTTGCGAGACATGGTGGTTTTGGGGTAGTAGCAGCCATTTGCAGAGATGGTAGCGGGGAGTACCAAGGAGCGTCAGTGATCCGTTTCAACAACATCGATGATCCAGAGACTTTGGAGACCTTGGCAATTCGTGAAGCTCTGGCCCTAGTGGATGACCTGCTCTATGACAGAATTTCAGTGGCGTCAGACCGTAAGCTGGCCATTGAAGCGATCAAGAAAGGCACATGTGCACAATATAGGGCCGTGGTACATGAAATCATAGACCGTTCTAGAGTTTTTTCTTCTTGTTTGACTAATCATGAATTTAGGACCTCGAATGTTGAGGCTCACAAGCTTGCAAAGCATGCGATATCCCTGAGTTTTGGCCACCATGTTTGATTAGGTCACCTAGGAAATTTGGATTTCGTCCCTGTAAACATTGTGACGGGTGAATAAAAACTTTGCGAGTTTGTCTCAAAAAAAAAAGAGTACTCATCTCCTTCCGCTCAAAGAGGGTTTTAGCATGGGACTCGGTTGGTCGATCGACGCCTTCAAGGTCGTTCTTGTCTCCCTCACGTGTTGAATGTACTGCCTTTCCCCTGGTCCCGCCAAGAAAGCAACCCAAACCACTGTTCGACTTTCCCTATTAGTTGTTTATCGTTTAGCGATGCATTTTTGTTGTAGGATATGTTTGTTTCGTTTCTCTTTTGCTTTCGCCTTCTTTTTTATTTAGATAACAGGCACACACCGAGAGAGGATTTTTACCTCCTGGGAATATGTCTCTATTGAGCCAAATCCTCTTCTGATACCTCTCTTGAAAGCCAAGGAAGTCATGGGAACAAATGGAGACAAAATCCATGAAGAATCTTGTCTGATGTGAGCCGTTTCGGGCTTTTCTAGGTGTGGTACGAGCGGCGCTACGATCACTATGGGCGTACTGTGCGCCGTCGAACGCTCTAAACTCCTTATATAAATTGGTTGTCATTTCTTCGTACGAACTTCGATTTAACGTTCTTGGGCTCGTTGGAATTGCGTGAGCGACACCGGTGCACCTCTGGTACTAGATATTGATTTTCAACACCGATGACCAGGCTGCTTTATCAGAGAGAAAGAAGATCTTGAACGAGATGGATGAGCTCCTTCTTAAAGAGGAGATTATGTGGAAACGGAGATCTTGCCTGGATAAAATGAAGTGGGGAGACCGGAATATAAAATTCTTTCATAGAAAGGCTTCTTGGAGAGCAAAGAAAAATAATATTTCCATGCTCAGGAAAAGTGATGGATCTAACGGAGAATTTAGAGGAAATCAAGACTATGGTGAACTCTTTTTTCAAGGATCTTTATTCTTGTGATGCAACGGTTGATCATGCTCGTATATTCCGCTTAAATCTTTGGTGAGTGATGATATGAACGAAGCGCCTTGCAATCCTTTCTCAGAGCAGGAGATTAGTGATGCTCTCTTCCAAATCGGGCCGTTGAAAGCCCCAGGTCCCGATGGTTTTTCTGCTAGATTTTTTTAGCATATCGGGGTTTAATTAAAGAGGACATTCACTGGTACGCGTCGGTGCTATACAAACGGTTTTTAACTCCTTTCCGCGACGACATTTGGAACCGTCGCCAAGTGAGTGTGGGTGATAGGGGGTCCTTCCCGCACGACCCAGAAACCTTCGGGGATAGGGAGCCAAGATGCATATACAGTGCTCCTACTCGTTTGTGCTCGCATTGCCATCACAGTCGGTATTCTGTGGTGCTACGTTTACGATGCGCGACCCATCACAAACGGTTCGCTATTATAGAACGTGTATGATAAGCATACAATCACACACATTCGTTTTCCCCACACCGTATGCGATAACTAATTAAGAAGATTAGCTAATCATCATACTAGTGTCGGACAGGATTACGAAACATCGGACCGTCATAACATCGTTGTACACGACAACTATCGCACACGCTATTCTGTGGTGCTTTACGATGCATACTTCATCAGAAACAGTTCATGGTTGCAAATGACAACTGTGTGCATGCTTGCACATGTTTTCTCTCTGTGAACTGTGTTGGATTATGGTGTATATCGCAAATGTTTGTGTTTACCAACCGTGTGTGTCGTAACGACCTGGAGAGCATAATTTTACTGTTATTTAATTGCTGCTATTTCAAATTGTACCGGATTTGAATTTGAATTTGAATGTATGTTATAGCTTTATTCATATCCATCTGGTTCAAACAACCAATGCATTATTCGAGTCATAGGTACATATGTTCAAGAATTACATAAGAACCAAATAAAGAATGATGAACCACAGTTGTATACTTGTACTATTAAAGACGGTAAAGAAAGAGGCGAAATACATTCTGGTTGCTGAACAAGCTGAAGCGGAATGCCCATATTGTTCCCTCCTCCATGCAGAAGGCACGCACGATTAGTCCAACCCCTTGTGATGGCCGACCACCCATCCTTCAGGGTCTTCATGAAAACATCTAGATAATCATCGTGTTCTGGTAGAAATACTTTAACCTTTGCATGTCCACCAATCATGTAGTTTACTCTAGTAATGTCAACTATTGTGATGTCAGCTATTGTGAAACTCTAGTGATGTCAGCTATTGTGAAACCAGGACGTCATTTACTGATAACAGCCTTTATGCTATAGCCCTCAAGTGTCCTATGCTTCAGATTGTAGACCTCAGATTTACACGATGTTCTTGTGACTGGCCATCAGAAATATGATTCACATAGAAGGGTTTTCTGACACTCATTCAGTCCTGCCCAATTCGTGTTCTCGTGCTAAACAACGCCAACTTCTTTGATGATGAGGGGATGAAGGCCGTCTCATCCTCACCACATCTGGAGACACTCGAGCTTATATTGTGTCATGCAGTAACTAATGCTGGGATGCGCTTCATTGCACACACCCCATGCTTGAGTAATCTCATACTTTGGGCATGTCATAACGTTACTGATGTTGGAATGGCCGAACTAGGACGTGCACATAAGTTAGAGTCTTTGGTCATTGAGTATTGTGGTGAGATCTCTCTGCAAGCTGCGCAAGGTGTAATCAAGTCAGTTAACTACTCCAACAAGTTTTCAAATGCCCTGAAGAAGAAACTTGGATTTTTGGGCAAGTGTTGATTAAGTTTTTGACTGTGCACCATTGGACAAGGCTGTGCATCATCTGACCCAGACTCTCTTCAATGAACTTTTTGTTGCCTTCTACCTCTACTGCAATGATTTTCCTTTATGACAGTCTAATGATGAATTCTGGACAACAACTGCAACCACAATTCTGGTTGCTTAATTTCTACTCTCTGTAGTCATTTCAAAACCGGCATAAGTAGGCCCCAAGAGTCCCTGATTTTACTGTGGAGGAACTATATGTCCGTTTGGTGTTATTTCAGCAAATGTCATGAACCCCTTTTTTTTAATCATGGAAGTGATCTTGAAGACATATGTCTGCCTGCTATGTTCGCGTGGCAATTTTGGTACAAATCAATGTAGTAATAATAGTCCAAGTTTCGATGGACATGTACAAAGGCGGCATGCTTGTTTTGTTGATATCGACTCTATTGGAGGATGTCTTCCATTGCTTCTTAAAAGAATACTGGAAGTCACTAGTCTACCAGGAACAACTGGAACTTGAGCGACTACTGAGGGCATATAACATACTCGCTCCATTCCTAAAACTAAGGCATATTTTTGTTTCGTTAAGACATGTATTTGATCAATAATTACTCTATACATGTTGGGAACGCGGTAATTTCAAAAAAATTCATATGATCACACAAGATCTATCTAGGTGATGCATAACAACGAGAGGGGAGAGTGTGTCCATGTACCATCGTAAATCGAAAGCGGAAGCGTTTAGTTAACGTTGTTGATGTAGTCGAACGTCTTTGCGATCCCACCGATCAAGTGCCGAACACACGGTGTCGGTGTCAAAACCGACGGATCTCGGATAGGGGGTCCCGAACTGTGCGTCTAAGGTCGATGATAATAGGAGACGGGGGACACGATGTTTACCCAGGTTCGGGCCCTCTCTATGGAGGTAATACCCTACTTCCTGCTTGATTGATCTTGATGAATATGAGTATTACAAGTGTTGGAAATATGCCCTAGAGGCAATAATAAAAGGATTATTATTATATTTCCTTGTTCATGATAATTGTCTTTTATTCATGCTATAATTGTATTATCCGGAAATCGTAATACACGTGTGAAAACATAGACCACAATATGTCCCTAGTGAGCCTCTAGTTGACTAGCTCGTTGATCAACAGATAGTCATGGTTTCCTGACTATGGACATTGGATGTCATTGATAATGAGATCACATCATTAGGAGAATGATGTGATGGACAAGACCCAATCCTAAGCATAGCACAAGATCGTGTAGTTCGTTTGCTAGAGCTTTTCCAATGTCAAGTATCTTTTCCTTAGACCATGAGATCGTGTAACTCCCGGACACCGTAGAAGTGCTTTGGGTGTACCAAACGTCACAACATAACTGGGTGACTATAAAGGTATACTACGGGTATCTCCGAAAGTGTCTGTTGGGTTGACACGGATCGAGACTGGGATTTGTCACTCCGTATGACGGAGAGGTATCTCTGGGCCCACTCGGTAATGCATCATCATAATGAGCTCAAAGTGACCAAGTGTCTGGTCACGGGATCATGCATTACGGTACGAGTAAAGTGACTTGCTGGTAACGAGATTGAACGAGGTATTGGGATACCGATGATCGAATCTCGGGCAAGTAACATACCGATTGACAAAGGGAATTGTATACGAGGTTGCTTGAATCCTCGACATCGTGGTTCATCCGATGAGATCATCTAGGAGCATGTGGGAGCCAACATGGGTATCCAGATCCCGCTGTTGGTTATTGACCGGAGAGCCATCTCGGTCATGTCTACGTGTCTCCCGAACCCGTAGGGTCTACACACTTAAGGTTCGGTGACGCTAGGGTTGTAGAGATATTAGTATGCAGCAAACCGAAAGTTGTTCGGAGTCCCGGATGAGATCCCGGACGTCACGAGGAGTTCCGGAATGGTCCAGAGGTAAAGAATTATATATGGGAAGTCGAGTTTCGGTCATCGGGAAAGTTTCGGGGTTCACCGGTATTGTACCGGGACCACTAGAAGGGTCCCGGGGGGTCCACCGGGTGGGGCCACCTATACCGGAGGGCCCCATGGGCTGAAGTGGAGGGGAACCAGCCCCTGGTGGGCTGGTGCGCCCCCTGCCCCCCTGCGCCTAGGGTTGGGAACCCTAGGGGAGGGGGCGCCTCCACTTGCCTTGGGGGGCAAGTTTCCCCCCTTGGCCGCCGCCCCCCCTAGGAGATCCCATCTCCTAGGGCCGCCCCCCTGGGGTCCCTATATAAAGAGGGGGGGGGGGAGGGAGGGCAGCCGCACCTTTGCACTTGGCGCCTCCCTTCCCCCTTGCTACACCTCTTCCTCCCGCAGACGCTTGGCGAAGCCCTGCCGGATCCCTGCTGCATCCACCACCACGCCATCATGCTGCTGGATCTTCATCAACCTATCCTTCCCCCTGATGGATCAAGAAGGAGGAGACGTCACGTTGACCGTACGTGTGTTGAACGCGGAGGTGCCATCCGTTCGGCGCTAGGATCTCCGGTGATTTGGATCACGACGAGTACGACCCCCTCAACCTCGTTCTCTTGAACGCTTCCGCTCGCGATCTACAAGGGTATGTAGATGCACTCCTCTCTCTCCTTGCTAGATGAACTCATAGATTGATCTTGGTGAAACCGTAGGAAATTTTTTATTTTCTGCAACGTTCCCCAATAGTGGCATCATGAGCTAGGTCTATGCGTAGTTCTCTTTGCACGAGTAGAACACAAATCTGTTGTGGGCGTAGATGTTGTCAACTTTCTTGCCACTACTAGTCTTATTTTGCTTCAGCGGTATTGTGGGATGAAGCGGCCCGGACCGACCTTACACGTACGCTTACGTGAGACAGGTTCCACCGACTGACATGCACTAGTTGCATAAGGTGGCTAGCGGGTGTCTGTCTCTCCCACTTTAGTTGGAGCGGATTCGATGAAAAGGGTCCTTATGAAGGGTAAATAGAAGTTGACAAATCACGTTGTGGCTTTTTCGTAGGTAAGAAAACGTTCTTGCTAGAACCCTATTGCAGCCACGTAAAAGATGCAACAACAATTAGAGGACGTCTAACTTGTTTTTGCAGCAATTGCTTTGTGATGTGATATGGCCAAAAGTTGTGATGAATGATGAATGATATATTGTGATGTATGAGATCATGTTCTTGTAATAGGAATCACGACTTGCATGTCGATGAGTATGACAACCGGCAGGAGCCATAGGAGTTGTCTTAATTATTGTATGACCTGCGTGTCAATGATTTAACGCCATGTAATTACTTTACTTTATTGCTAAACTGTTAGCTATAGTAGTAGAAGTAATAGTTGGCGAGCAACTTCATGGAGACACGATGATGGAGATCATGGTGTCATGCCAGTGACGAAGATGATCATGGAGCCCCGAAGATGGAGATCAAAGGAGCTATATGATATTGGCCATATCATGTCACTACTATTTGATTGCATGTGATGTTTATCATGTTTTTGCATCTTGTTTACTTAGAACGATGGTAGTAAATAATATAATCCCTCATAATAATTTCAAGAAAGTGTTCCCCCTAACTGTGCACCGTTGCGACAGTTCGTTGTTTCGAAGCACCACGTGATGATCGGGTGTGATAGATTCTAACGTTCACATACAACGGGTGTAAGACAGATTTACACATGCAAAACACTTAGGTTAACTTGACGAGCCTAGCATGTACAGACATGGCCTCGGAACACAAGAGACCGAAAGGTCGAACATGAGTCGTATGGAAGATACGATCAACATGGAGATGTTCACCGATGATGACTAGTCCGTCTCACGTGATGATCGGACACGGCCTAGTCGACTCGGATCATGTAACACTTAGATGACTAGAGGGATGTCTAATCTGAGTGGGAGTTCATTAAATAATTTGATTAGATGAACTTAATTATCATGAACTTAGTCTAAAATCTTTGCAAAAATGTCTTGTAGATCAAATGGCCAACGCTCATGTCAACATGAACTTCAACGCGTTCCTAGAGAAAACCAAGCTGAAAGATGATGGCAGCAACTATACGGACTGGGTCCGGAACCTGAGGATCATCCTCATAGCTGCCAAGAAAGCATATGTCCTAGAAGGACCGCTAGGTGAAGCACCCATCCCAGAGAACCAAGACGTTATGAACGCTTGGCAGTCACGTGCTGATGATTACTCCCTCGTTCAGTGCGGCATGCTTTACAGCTTAGAACCGGGGCTCCAAAAGCGTTTTGAGCAACACGGAGCATATGAGATGTTCGAGGAGCTGAAAATGGTTTTCCAAGCTCACGCCCGGGTCGAGAGATATGAAGTCTCCGACAAGTTCTATAGTTGTAAGATGGAGGAAAATAGTTCTGTCAGTGAGCACATACTCAAAATGTCTGGGTTGCACAACCGCCTGTCCCAGCTGGACATTAACCTCCCGGACGAGGCGGTCATTGACAGAATCCTTCAGTCGCTCCCACCGAGCTACAAGAGCTTTGTGATGAACTACAATATGCAGGGGATGGTGAAAACTATTCCTGAAGTATTTTCAATGCTGAAGTCAGCAGAGGTAGAAATCAAAAAGGAACATCAAGTGTTGATGGTCAATAAAACCACCAAGTTCAAGAAAGGCAAGGGTAAGAAGAACTTCAAGAAGGACGGCAAGGATGTTGCCGCGCCCGGTAAGCCAGTTGCCGGGAAGAAGTCAAAGAATGGACCCAAGCCTGAGACTGAGTGCTTTTATTGCAAAGGGAAGGGTCACTGGAAGCGGAACTGCCCCAAATACTTAGCGGACAAGAAGGCCGGCAACACTAAAGGTATATGTGATATACATGTAATTGATGTGTACCTTACCAGTGCTCGTAGTAGCTCCTGGGTATTTGATACCGGTGTCGTTGCTCATATTTGTAACTCAAAGCAGGAGCTGCGGAATAAGCGGAGACTGGCGAAGGACGAGGTGACGATGCGCGTCGGGAATGGTTCCAAGGTCGATGTGATCGCCGTCGGCACGCTACCTCTACATTTACCTACGGGATTAGTTTTAAACCTCAATAATTGTTATTTAGTGCCAAGTTTGAGCATGAACATTGTATCTGGATCTCGTTTAATACGAGATGGCTACTCATTTAAATCCGAGAATAATGGTTGTTCTATTTATATGAGAGATATGTTTTATGGTCATGCCCCGATGGTCAATGGTTTATTCTTAATGAATCTCGAACGTGATGTTACACATATTCATAGTGTGAATACCAAAAGATGTAAAGTTGATAACGATAGTCCCACATACTTGTGGCACTGCCGCCTTGGTCACATTGGTGTCAAGCGCATGAAGAAGCTCCATGCTGATGGACTTTTAGAGTCTCTCGATTATGAATCATTTGACACATGCGAACCATGCCTCATGGGCAAAATGACCAAGACTCCGTTCTCCGGAACAATGGAGCGAGCAACCAACTTATTGGAAATCATACATACTGATGTGTGCGGTCCAATGAGCGTTGAGGCTCGCGGAGGATATCGTTATGTTCTCACTCTCACTGACGACTTGAGTAGATATGGGTATGTCTACTTGATGAAACACAAGTCTGAGACCTCTGAAAAGTTCAAGGAATTTCAGAATGAGGTAGAGAATCAACGTGACCGAAAGATAAAGTTCCTACGATCAGATCGTGGAGGAGAATATTTAAGTCACGAATTTGGTACGCACTTAAGGAAATGTGGAATCGTTTCACAACTCACGCCGCCTGGAACACCTCAGCGTAACGGTGTGTCCGAACGTCGTAATCGCACTCTATTGGATATGGTGCGATCTATGATGTCTCTTACCGATTTACCGCTATCATTTTGGGGATACGCTCTAGAGACAGGTACATTCACTTTAAATAGGGCTCCGTCTAAATCCGTTGAGACGACACCGTATGAATTATGGTTTGGGAAGAAACCTAAGCTGTCGTTTCTAAAAGTTTGGGGATGCGATGCTTATGTCAAGAAACTTCAACCTGAAAAGCTCGAACCCAAGTCGGAAAAATGCGTCTTCATAGGATACCCTAAGGAAACCATTGGGTATACCTTCTACCTTAGATCCGAAGGCAAGATCTTTGTTGCCAAGAACGGATCCTTTCTGGAAAAAGAGTTTCTCTCGAAAGGAGTAAGTGGGAGGAAAGTAGAACTCGATGAAGTACTACCTCTTGAACCGGAAAGTAGTGCAGCTCAGGAAAATGTTCCTGTGGTGCCTACACCGACTGGAGAGGAAATTAATGATGATGATCAAGGTACTTCGGATCAAGTTGCTACTGAACTTCATAGGTCCACAAGGACACGTTCCACACCAGAGTGGTATGGCAACCCTGTCCTGGAAATCATGTTGTTAGACAACGGTGAACCTTCGAACTATGAAGAAGCGATGGCGGGCCCAGATTCCAACAAATGGCTTGAAGCCATGCAATCCGAGATAGAATCCATGTATGAAAACAAAGTATGGACTTTGACAGACTTGCCCGATGATCGGCGAGCGATAGAAAACAAATGGATCTTTAAGAAGAAGACGGACGCGGATGGTAATGTTACCATCTATAAAGCTCGACTTGTTGCTAAGGGTTATCGACAAGTTCAAGGGGTTGACTACGATGAGACTTTCTCTCCCGTAGCGAAGCTGAAGTCCGTCCGAATCATGTTAGCAATTGCCGCATACTGCGATTATGAGATATGGCAGATGGACGTCAAAACGGCATTCCTTAACGGCTATCTTAAGGAAGAACTGTATATGATGCAGCCGGAAGGTTTTGTTGATCCTAAGAATGCTAACAAGGTATGCAAGCTCCAGCGATCCATTTATGGGCTGGTGCAAGCATCTCGGAGTTGGAACATTCGCTTTGATGAGATGATCAAAGCGTTTGGGTTTATGCAGACTTATGGAGAAGCCCGCGTTTACAAGAAAGTGAGTGGGAGCTCTGTAGCATTTCTCATATTATATGTAGATGACATACTTCTGATGGGAAATGATATAGAACTCTTGGACATCATTAAGGCCTACTTGAATAAGTGTTTTTCAATGAAGGACCTTGGAGAAGCTGCTTACATATTAGGCATCAAGATCTATAGGGATAGATCGAGACGCCTCATAGGTCTTTTACAAAGCACATACCTTGATAAGATATTGAAGAAGTTCAATATGGATCAGTCCAAGAAAGGGTTCTTGCTTGTATTGCAAGGTGTGAGATTGATCTCGGCTCAATGCCCGACCACGGCAGAAGATATAGAAGAGATGAGTGTCATCCCCTATGCCTCAGCCATAGGGTCTATTATGTATGCCATGTTGTGTACCAGACCTGATGTAAACCTTGTCGTAAGTTTGGTAGGAAGGTACCAAAGTAATCCCGGCAAGGAACACTAGACAGCGGTCAAGAATATCCTGAAGTACCTGAAGAGGACTAAGGACATGTTTCTCGTTTATGGAGGTGACGAAGAGCTCGTCCTAAAGGGTTATGTCGACGCTAGCTTCGACACAGATCTGGATGACTCTAAGTCACAAACCGGATACGTGTATATGTTGAATCATGGAGCAATAAGCTGGTGCAGTTGCAAGCAGAGCGTCGTGGCGGGATCTACATGTGAAGCGGAGTACATGGCAGCCTCGGAGGAAGCACATGAAGCAATATGGATGAAGGAGTTCATCACCAAGATAGGAGTCATACCCAATGCGTCGGGGCCGATCACTCTCTTCTGTGACAACAATGGAGCTATTGCCCTTGCCAAGGAGCCCAGGTTTCACAAGAAGACCAGGCACATCAAGAGTCGTTTCAACTCCATCCGTGAAAATGTTCAAGATGGAGACATAGATATTTGCAAAGTACATACGGATCTGAATGTCGCAGATCCGTTGACTAAACCTCTTCCGCGAGCAAAACATGATCAACACCAGAACTCTATGGGTGTTCGATTCATCACAATGTAACTAGATTATTGACTCTAGTGCAAGTGGGAGATTGTTGGAAATATGCCCTAGAGGCAATAATAAAAGGATTATTATTATATTTCCTTGTTCATGATAATTGTCTTTTATTCATGCTATAATTGTATTATCCGGAAATCGTAATACACGTGTGAATACATAGACCAAAATATGTCCCTAATGAGCCTCTAGTTGACTAGCTTGTTGATCAACAAATAGTCATGGTTTCCTGACTATGGACATTGGATGTCATTGATAACGAGATCACATCATTAGGAGAATGATGTGATGGACAAGACCCAATCCTAAGCATAGCACAAGATCATGTAGTTCGTTTGCTAGAGCTTTTCCAATGTCAAGTATCTTTTCCTTAGACCATGAGATCGTGTAACTCCCGGACACCGTAGGAGTGCTTTGGGTGTACCAAACGTCACAACGTAACTGGGTGACTATAAAGGTATACTACGTGTATCTCCGAAAGTGTCTGTTGGGTTGACACGGATCGAGACTGGGATTTGTCACTCCGTATGACAGAGAGGTATCTCTGGGCCCACTCGGTAATGCATCATCATAATGAGCTCAAAGTAACCAAGTGTCTGGTCATGGGATCATGCATTATGGTAGGAGTAAAGTGACTTGACGGTAACGAGATTGAACAAGGTATTGAGATACCGACGATCGAATCTCGGGCAAGTAACATACCGATTGACAAAGGGAATTGTATACGGGGTTGCTTGAATCCTCGACATCGTGGTTCATCCGATGAGATCATCGAGGAGCATGTGGGAGCTAACATGGGTATCCAGATCCCGTTGTTGGTTATTGACCGGAGAGCCGTCTCGGTCATGTCTACGTGTCTCCCGAACCCGTAGGGTCTACACACTTAAGGTTTGGTGACGCTAGGGTTGTAGAGATATTAGTATGCACCAAACCGAAAGTTGTTAGGAGTCCCAGATGAGATCCCGAACGTCACGAGGAGTTTCGGAATGGTCCGGAGGTAAAGAATTATATATGGGAAGTCGAGTTTCGGCCATCGGGAAAGTTTCGGGGTTCACCGGTATTGTACCGGGACCACCGGAAGGGTCCCGGGTGTCCACCGGGTGGGGCCACCTATCCCGAAGGGTCCCGTGGGCTGAAGTGGGAGGGGAACCTGCCCTTGGTGGGCTGGTGCGCCCCCCTGGGCCCCCCTGCGCCTAGGGTTGGGAACCCTAGGGGAGGGGGCGCCTCCACTTGCCTTGGGGGGCAAGTTTCCCCCCTTGGCCGGCCCCCCCTGGTGTCCCTATATAAAGAGGGGGGAGGGAGGGCAGACACACCTTTGCACTTGGCGCCTCCCTTCCCCCTTGCTACACCTCTTCCCCCCGTAGACGCTTGGCGAAGCCCTGCCAGATCCCTGCTGCATCCACCACCATGCCGTCGTGCTGCTAGATCTTCATCAACCTCTCCTTCCCCCTTGCTGGATCAAGAAGGAGGAGACGTCACGCTGAACGTACGTGTGTTGAACGCGGAGGTGCCATCTGTTCGGCGCTAGGATCTCCGGTGATTTGGATCACGATGAGTACGACTCCCTCAACCTCGTTCTCTTGAACGCTTCCGCTCGCGATCTACAAGGGTATGTAGATGCACTCCTCTCTCTCGTTGCTAGATGAACTCATAGATTGATCTTGGTGAACGTAGGAAAAAATTTATTTTATGCAACGTTCCCCAACAACAAGAGTTGATTTACCACGAGATCGTAATGGCTAAACCCTAGGAGTCTAGCCTATGGGATTATGATTGTTATGTCTAAACCCTAGAAGTCTAAACCCTCCGGTTTATATAGACACTGGAGGGGGCTAGGGTTGTACAAAGTCGGTTACAGAGAAAGGAATCTACATATCTGAATCGCCAAGCTTGCCTTCCACGCCAAGTAGAGTCCCATCCGGACACGGGAAGAAGTCTTCATCTTGTATCTTCATAGCCCAACAGTCCGGCCCATGTATATAGTCTGGCTGTCCGAGGACCCCTTAATCCATGACTCCCTCACACTACTAGGGAAAAGCCTATACATAGAAAGTTACTAGTAGCGAGGGTTAAAAACCCTCGCTACTGCTACTTACCAGTAGCGCAGGTTTTTAAACCTCGCTACTACTAAGTTGATAGCAGTAGCGCGGGTTTTTAACCCTCGCTACTACTAAGCGGTCTCTACCGTGCCCCCCGGGACATGCCATAGTAGTAGCGCGGGTTTTTAAAACCTCGCTACTACTAAGTTTGATAGCAGTAGCGTTGGTTTTTAGCCCTCGCTACAACTAAGTGGTGCCATAGTAGTAGCGAGGGGGTAAAAAACCGCGCTACTACTAAAGGTCCCATTTTCAAACTCTACCCCCCCCCCCCCCCGTGGATCGCCTTTTCAGTTTTAAAAAAAATAAAAGAAAATGATGAAAATGTCGAAAAAATAAAAGAAAATAAGTTTCCCATGTGATATGTGGTCTAGTTGTTGGGAAAATTTGCAAATATGAATTTCGACTTTATTTGCAAAATCTCTCGAGAATTTGTAAAAATGGGCATAACTTTTGCATACTAACTCGGATGAAAAAGTTTTTTATATGAAAAATCATCTACTCGAAAAGTTACATCCAAATTTAACCAGGAGAACCCCGTTAAACATTTTCAAAATCCTCAAAAACCTAACAGAAAAAAAGTTACTGGACTTTTAAGATCTAGAGTGGAAAAAATCGAAAAAATTTCAAACTGTGTTGTCAAACTATGGTCAAACAATGGTCAAACTAATTATTCTAGAATATTAGTGTTACTAAATAATTATTTTAGTTTTTTTGAATTTTGGTCAAATCTGGTCAAATCTGGTCAAACTATGGCCAAACTGTGGTCAAACTATGGTCAAACTAATTATTCAAGAAATATTAGCGGTACTATTTTTTTAGAACAATAGTTTCAAACTCAAATAGTGAAATGTGTGACTTCATGCTCAAGCTAAATTCCTGAGGTTAATAGGATTGACATCTTACTATTGTGAGGAAAACAACAAGTGCAGACTTGGAAACGAGGGAGAATAGAACCCGGAAGTTAAGCGTGCTTAGACTGGAGTAGTGAGAGGATGGGTGACCGTCCGGGAAGTTAGATGATTTGCAGAAATTTGAAAATTAGGGAAAAAAATTGAAATATTTTTTTGAAAAAATTCAAAAAAAACCGCGCTGGTAGTAGTAGCGCAGGTTTTTACCCACGCTACTACTAAAGGACGTAGTAGTAGCGCGGGTGGCACCCGCGCTACTGCTATAAGTTAGCTGTAGCGCCTTATTAGCCGGCCCCCGTGCTGCTAATAGGCCCAAAACCCGCGCTGCTGCTAGGCTTTTCCCTAGTAGTGTCAGTAGCCCCTGAACCAGGCTTCAATGATGAGGTGTCCAGTGTGCAGATTGTCTTCGGCATTGCAAGGCGGGTTCCTTCTCCGAATACTCCAACATAGCCTTCCGAACATAGGAAACATGTCCGGCTCTGCAAAACAAGTACCACACACAACCGCAGAGAGTATAATATGTCACGAGTCCAATCCGCTGACAACTTTTCATAGCGTGACATTACGTCACCGCCCGGTCATTATTCGAACCGTTTTTAGCCCGCTGCTCTGTATTTCGAGGTGCGGCTTCATTGGCACGTCTTGTCAAAGCTAAGATCATGTCCCCTTATTGCGAGATCCTCATCAACATGGGTGTTGGTAACCCAACCGTTCCGTTGGCATGATTCCTTGGGAATAGGCATTCTTTAAGGCCTAGGAGGGACGCTTGATATCCATTGCCTTTATAAAGGAGCAGAGACTCGTCCTTCTTCCTTTACGCCAAGCCTTCTCAACCTCTCCCACCTTGAGTTCTAGCACCCAAAGTTCAACCAAGTCGCTTCACGTTTCCCAATCATGTCTGGCCCCAGCCTTCAAGGCCGGTGGGTGCTCTGTCACAGAGGAGGATATCGCGAAGCTTCGGGAGGCAAGATACCTGACCGCAGAAATCCTCCACAGGCTTCCTGCTCAAGGGCAGGTTATTCCCACCCCCAGATCCAATGAGAGGGTTGTATTCATCTCCCACTTCCTCCGAGGGCTAGGATTCGCTCTTCATCCCTTCATTCAAGGGCTCATGTATTACTATGGGCTAGATTTTCATGATCTAGCTCCAAATTCCTTTCTTCATATCTCGGCGTACATTGTTACGTGCGAGGCCTTCCTCCGAATCCCACCACACTTCGGCTTGTGGATCAAGACCTTTAATGTGAAGCCAAAGGTGGTCGATGGGAAAAAAGTGGAGTGCAGCGGTGATATGGTGAGCAAACTCACCAATACTACTTGGCCAAAGGGCACCTTTACAGAAACTTTTGACCTGTGGCAATGGGAGTGGTTTTACATCACTGAGCCTCGTGGCAACAAGTGGGCGGCTACGCCTGCGTTCCGACCCGGCCCTCCGCTACAGCTTGCATCATGGATTAACAAGGGGCTGGACTGGGGATCTGTCGATGAAGTGAAGACGCTGCAAAGCTGCATCCAGAGCCTTATTGAAAAGGACACCAGTCTTATTAATATAATTCAAGTAATGCTAATCCGTTGGATCCTGCCGTGCCAGCGATGGCCTCTCCGTATGTGGGAGTTCAATCCATAAGGACCACGACCCCTTCAATACCTCCTTGGCACGACGCTCAAAGGAATGTGGAAGTTATTCTTTGGGGCACGGAAACAGTGGCCGGACACTGGCCTTGACTGTAACCATCCGGATACCCCGGTAAGTACTCGACTCCTGAACATAGCTTAATTAATTTCCTCACAACGCCATATTGAGAAACCATACTTGGACAGGGCTGGACAAATAAGGCGGAGAGAATTAGGTGTTCGGCCCCTCTTCTCGAAGACTTAGCCAATCCAGTGTTAACCGGGATGCTGGCCCCGGCGCCATACCAGGTGCTGGCGGAGATTGGGATTCCCTTTCCCGAAGATGAAAGAGAAGCCGACATTCCCTCTCCCCGTGGGAGGAAGAGGACCGACCCTAAAGACTTAGAGATAGAGCCTTCTAAGCGAGGGAAGATATCCCTGTCAGGGGGTTCCGGTTCGGGAGGCGATGTTGACGCGCAGTCCCTCTGCAAGGATAGGCCTTTAGCTGAATCATGAGTGAACAAGGGTGTTTTAAATATGTCCCATTCTTTCTTGGTTGCAGAGGTAACATTTAGAATATATGTTTGCAGTCCGGCACACAGCCTTCCTCAACAGTCCTCCTCTTCGGGGGATCTTATCCCGGAGATGATGGAGAGTGATACGCCTCCACCAATCTTCCTGCCTGACAAGGCAGACGACGCCGAGGTGTTGTCCCGGAGGATCTCTCCCAATCAACGAGCGGTGTGAGGGAAAGAGGAGACCGGGCCCGAAGGTGATACTTTGGCTGCCCGTGGTCCGGGGTGTGCGGCCCCTACAGGGACCAACAAAAAAGTTCCCAGACTATCTAGGTTCCAAGGGACAGCACAATCTTCTCCGGGTCTAGAGGCGTTGGATACATTGACAGACATATTGTGACATGCGTCCGTCTCAGAGGAACATCGTACCTTGATGGGCACGGTGGTTGAGAGGGTTCGGTCTGCGAAAAGCGGATTGAATGAAGCCTTTACGAGCCTACTAAGAGGCTTCGAGGCACGTAATGTAGTATTTTTAATTGTGTTATAAATGCAAAATACACCTGTGTATAGATAGTAGCCCCTAACACACTGGTTTTCATCCGAAGGGAGGGAATCAGAGGATCAAGAAATATATGCCCAAGAAATAATCCAACTTATTTAAACACAGGCTATTACATCCGTGTCGATTGCCCAAACTTCCAAGATTGAACATCTGAAGCAGAAAGTTGATGTGACGGATGCTGATATCACACTTGTGAACAGACGGCTTAGTGAGGCGCAAGGTATGCCCTTGAGGCACTTAGTATATGCAATTATTATGATATGAGCATGACGCTGATAAATTCTATACTAAAATATGCATGACTCTAGATAGTGCCGCCGCAGTTGAGACCCTTCGGGCTGAGCTTGCGCGGGCCAAGGAGCAGGCCAGGATGGGTAATGCAACTGCCGAAAAGGCAGCCGCCGAATTAAAGGCCGAACAGGCTGCTCGGCGCCAGTGCGAAGAGCGAATATCTAATATGGCGCTTGAGCTAAAGGATGCTGCTAGCCGATGCCAATATCTTGAGAAAGATAACAAAGCCAAAGTGGCTGATCTGGACAAGGCCTTACAAGAGGCGAGAGAAGCACGATCCGAGTCTAAAGCGGCTCAGGAGGAGATCAGACAAGCTGGGGAGATCGCGGCTGGTAAGCCCTTCTTATTATAAACTTAGTTTGGCGACCCGAAGTATGCCCCGCTTAATAAAATGTGGGGTTCACCAGCCGCATTTTTGGACTTGCCGAAGAGTGTGGCCGATGCGACTCAGTTTTTCCACACGCGAGAGGGACATGCGACGGAAAAGCTATTTTGGTCGCAATTCGACGTGCCAAAGCGTCCGTTGTTGAATGAACAGATGGCACAGTGGGCCGAACTCCACAAGATGTCCGGATCTGCCATGAAGGACGTCGTAGTCCGGCTGTGGCCGACTGAGCCAATTCTGAATAGCTATTTCAGTTTGGTGCGGCGGCTTGTGGATGCGGCGCCGCGTATCGACGCTGTTAAGCGGTCAACGTGCATAGAAGGTGCACGGATGGCCCTTGCCCGCGTTAAGACGTATTGGGCGAAGATGAAGGCCACCGATATTGCAGCACAAGGTCCACCTGAGGGTGAGGACCATCACATGCCAGAGCATTATTTTGAGGCCGTCCTGGAGGGTGCCCGCTTGATAGAGGGTCAGTGCTCAAAAAATATTATGTCGAGTAAAGTGTATCAAAATTGTAATAACAATATTATGATATATTTAAGGCTATGTTTTTATACTTTTTGCCCTAAAAGTTTTGGTGCCTCCTATGCGGCCGTCTTATATATATATATAATCTGAAAGTTTGCAGTCATCGGCTTCAGCCCCCTCGCGTATAACGCAAGGGTGTTCGGAAAAGCACTTGATCACACTTGACCCAACGTCTTGGTCCGTTAAGGAGGTGTTAGTGCGACGAACCAGGCAATCGGACTATATGGCTTTAACACTTTCACTTAGCCATAGGAGTTTGACGGCGGGTCTACGATATAGCCCCTGGTATGTACGCATTTATCCGAATACGATACGTTTGCATACGTGACCAGAAGAACGGCCCTTTATTTAATACAGAGGGAATCGTGAAGATTCTGATGAGTCATCGAGTGGTTGACTAGCTCTCGCTGCATCATGACAGTCAATTTTTGGCTTTCTCTACCGAGGTGCTCATCCGGACGAACCAGGACACAATCGCAGTAGTTCTCCCTTTACTACCTTAGCCGATATAGCGGAACATAAGGTAGTAAGCACAGGAGTCGGGAAACCCAACTATTGACCAAAGACATGATTCGGAGCTGATGCATGTAAGGCCAAACTTGCGACGCCGAACACTCCATGAAGGTGTTCGGACTTTTAAAGGTATACCAAGCTGAATACTGTCGAATTTCGGGTTCTGGTAGACCCTTGAGGTTCGAACTCTGGGGTGCGCGCGAAGATCTCTCTCCTACCGACCCACACTCCGGTGCCTTGCTAGGATCTAGGCTAGAAAGATGAACACACAAGGGACACGGGGTTTATACTGGTTCAGGCCACCATTGTGGTGTAATACCCTACTCCAGTGTGTGGTGTGGTGGATTGCCTCAAGGGCTGATGATGAACAATACAAAGGAAGAACAGCCTCACGAGGGATGTTCTTGTGGTGGTGTTGTCCCTTTGGAAGGGTCGATTCGAGATTCCCTCCATACTGTGGTGGCTACCCTATATATATAGAGAGGCCCTGGTCCTCTTCCCAAATATTGAGCGGGAAGGGCGCCAACAATTGGCCATTTCGAAGGGGAACATCTAGTACACTTATCCTGACTAAAGTTGGTCTTCGACTGCCAAAGACTCTGACGATGACGCCGTCTTGGGCTCCAGGGTGACCTCCATCCTGCCGCTCTGCTGGTCTTGGTCTTGTTGCACCGAAACGGTAGCCTTTGCCTGATGCCTTGACCTGTGCTTGCTCCCTTTGCACCAAAGAGGAAACAAGGACACTGCACAGGCCGGCGCCCGCCTGGCCTCAGTCGTCATGGCTTGCGTCACGGACTCCTCGTGAGGTACCCTTGCCTTGATCTCTCCGCCTCCTCGCGAGCTTGCCTGGCGAGTCCGCTCTAGAGGAAGCTTCCTGTCGTCCGCCCCGCGAGGCTTGGCCCCTCGCGAGGGTCTTAAGCTTGAGTTGATGAAGGTGGGCCTTACTAGGCCACTACTTGAGCCACGCCGCAGGCCGCAGGCAGGCAAGTCTGGGGACCCCCGTTCCCAGAATGCCGACAGTAGCCCCTGGGCCCAAGGCGCGCCCGGACTTGGCTTAGCAGAGAAGCGAAGGGGCAAGTGCGAAGCACCGCGGGCCCCAACAGCCTACGGCCTTGGGTGCCGCGTGGCGGTTGATTGGACATGGGCGTCCCCGCTTCCCCACGACGCCTCAGCAACCGTTCGACATGACAAGTCCCTGCATGCAAAATGAGTCATGATTACCTGCGATCATGGAGGCCGGCGGTTGGCCTCCTCCGGCTGTAAGTACGGAACGATGCGAGCCCTTCCAGTCCATCTCTTGTTGTTCCGCCTCTTCTTCTTCGCTCCCTTTCGACGACAATGGCGCCGATCCGCCGGGTCTCAACTGAAGAGAAAGGGAAGGCCCCCCGAGAGGGGCCCGTCCCACTCCCACTGAAGAAGTGGCCAGTCCCCTGCCGCCGCGATGAGGGTGCTCGGCAGGAGATGTCGAGGCCTTGGTACGAGCGGCCTCCTCCCGAATATCCATTGCCCTTGTACGCCCAGGCCGAGGGCCCTGGGGAAGAAGGCGCCGAGCGGTGCCGCCCGCGCCGGCGGTGGCGCTGGCGGATCACGGCGACGCGCGTCGTCCCCCCTGGAGTCCATGCTGCGGACTCTTCCCGCGAGCTCGTGCTTCACGCCGCCATGCCTCCGAGCTCTTGGATCTGCCTTCCTGCTTCCTTCGCCTTCGAGATGCCGCCGAGGGGGCCTCGGGAGCTCTGGCTACAACACGCCGACTGCAGCACCCCCGCGACCGAAGCGGAGGTCGAAGTTGTCGCTCCGGGCAAGGTCTTCATGACCCGTGGCTGGGGTGAGATCGCCAGGATCTGCCGAGCAAGGGGAGCCTTCGTGATTCACCTGGAATACGATGGCACCTCCTTGATGTTCTTCAAGGTCTTCGATGCGGAAGGACGCTGCCTGGAGTGCTGCCCCAGGGACAGCGGCCGAAGCTTGGAGGTGGCGAGGGCCAAGCCTGCCGCTCGCCTCCCCAGCAGTTCCTCTGGCAGCAGCTGGGGGACCGGAGGGTCTAGCGACTCTCTCGAGCTCCTCGTGACTCCGGAGACGAGCGACGACAGCTACGAGCCCCCAAGCTCGCTCCGTTCTCGGAGCAGGGCAGCCGCATCGGGTCGCCGGCGCGGCTGATATGGATGGGGTTGGCGCCGGCCTCACACGGCCCACTGTTGATGATGGCGTCTGCTGTTGAGGCACCTGTAGTTAGGGCTCCTTAGGAGTTGCATCTTTTGTTTGCTGCGAGGAATCAAGAAAGAACCCCGTGGGGGCATGTAAAGCATCTGTAATCCCTTTCGTTGATATGATCCTTATCATGAAGCAATGCGAGATGCTAGTCCTATCTCGGCTTGGTTCCTCCTTTCTAACCTCACGAGGGCTTGGTGCTCTGCGCTGATAGGTCCCGGTCCCCAGGTAGGCTTCAGCCGTCGCTGGTATGCCAGGTCGCGATGCCGTGGTCAAGACCAGGAGGTTAGCGGCCCGAGGTCTAGTAAGAGCCCCCGAGGCGCGATGCTCAGGAGGTCCCCCTTAGCGCTCAAGCAGCCGACCTTCGGCAAGAAAGGAGTGCAACGTCGCCGTCACAGGGCCGTATTAGCTGTAGAGTTGGTGTTGCGTTAGCTAGCAGTTTCGGAGAGTGACTTATCTCAGGAGCCTGAAGCCATCCCTTGGCGCGATGCCGGGCCCGTGCGCCGGCAGCTGAGACATTGCTCGCGGAGGTCCTCGCAAGCTTCCTCCCTCTCCCCGCACTCCCCTGACCCTCTACGTCCTCGGGTCCCGGCCCTCGAGCGAGCTCAGCCATCGCTGGTATGCCAGGTCGCGATGCCGTGGACAAGGCCAGGAGGTGAGGGCTGGAGAGCCAGTGAGAGCCCGTGAGTCATGATGCTCAGGCGCCCCCCTTTAATGCACAAGCGGTTCGTGCAGGTGAAAGAGAGGGGGAGACCGCGAAGGCCTCGCCTGACACTATCCCTTAGAGAGACCCTATAGACTCATCACAAGGAAAACAAGTTTTGCCATTACGATGGTCAGCCAACCACTGGTTGCTCCGAGGGGGTGATGAGGGCACTGAGGGCCTGGTGAGGTGGCGCCTTGCAGGGCTGCTGCGGCCAGAGCTCAGACGCTCATATTTGTCGACGTTGCTGGGACGGACCCATTCACAAGCGTCGTGCCAAGGTGAGCAGCTCCAAAGGTTGGTGTCAGTCGAGCGGGCGATTACATTAGGCAAGTTGAGCATGAAAGGGCAAACCAACTTGGATAGATGTGAGAAAGGTACATGCCACTGGGTCAGGCCCGAGCGGCTTGGGAATAATGCAGCCCGAGGGGCGCCCCCAGCAAGGTAAACTAGAGATATGAGCAAAAGAGATACATGCCGCAGGGACGGACCCACGCGACCTGGGAATGATACAGCCCTGAGGGCGCTCCCAGCTGAAATGGAACTTGAAAGATGTCACCTGATACTGTTGAAGATGAAGGAATGTTGAAGTAGCGGACGACGTGCGGTGAGGAAGATGATCCTCACGAGCTCCCAGGACCCGGAGCCTCGGGAGGCTCTGGGGGCGCGGACGGCTCCTCGAGGACCGTCTCCATCTCTGCCAGGACCACGCAGTGCCTGACCTCCTGAGCCTCAAGAATGCTCCAGACTAGACGCTGATGAGCAGCGACAGTGTTCGGCTGGCCGAGAGGCATGCGAACGTAGCTGTGAGGCGGACCCTCGCAATGTCCAACGTGCGAGGGCTAGAGGCACTCCTAAGACGCGGCTCGGTTGAGCCCCGGCACATCAATGCAGACGCGCAACCCACCATCCTCGCCTGGATGGGGGGCTACGGCGGGTAAGCGGCGACTGCCATGCATGAATCTTGACTCCTGTAGCTCCTGAGTGTTTCTAGCGATGAACTCCTGAGGGTT
The DNA here is from genome assembly GCF_018294505.1 of Triticum aestivum. NCBI lineage: Eukaryota > Viridiplantae > Streptophyta > Magnoliopsida > Poales > Poaceae > Triticum > Triticum aestivum. The sequence goes on along the minus strand of NC_057810.1, from coordinate 126,034,854 downwards.
GGACCTTCCCTGCCTTGTACCTTCCTGAGGGAAACGTGCCGCGAAGCACGCCTCCAAGTGGTGCCCGAGCGCCTCCCTTGTGACTTTGGCAAGGTCAGTGGCCCTCCAGGAGAGAGCCCTCGAGCCTTGCCCAAGGAGGGCGCGGGCGCGCCTTCCTATGCGACAGAGGGAGGCGCCCCTTGAACGGGCACGGATCCTGACGCCGTGCCATCGGAGGTGCCAGCCTCCCGAGGGCCTGCGCCAGGTGCTGTCTTCTTCTTCTTGGGAACTGCTTCGAGAAGGCTCCCGCTCCTGTGATCTGGGTCTTCGATTGACGCAGCCTGGAAGGCACACTCGAGAGAAGAAACTGCATCCTTCTCCTCACAGGGGATTGTGATGACTCCACCGCTTCCTGGCATCTTGAGGACATTGTAGCCACGGTGAGCCACCGCCATGAACTTGGCCAGGGCCGGATACCCGAGGATGGCATTGTATGGCAGGCGAATGTGGGCGACGTCGAAGTTGATGAGCTCAGTGCGGTAGTTTTTGCGCTGTCCGAAGGTGACGGGGAGGCGGACCTGCCCTATCGGGGTGGTAGAACCATCAGTGACTCCTGAGAAGGGCTTGGTTGGCTGAAGCTGATCATATGGCACTTGGAGAGTGTTGAATGTCTCGACAGACAGAACGTTGAGCCCTGCGCCACCATCGATGAGGGCCCTGGTGACCTGCATGTTGCTGATGATCGGGGAACAGAGCATTGGGAGGACTCCAGCTGTTGCTGCGCACTTGAGCCGATCCGCTGAGCTGAACGTGATGGCACATGTGGACCACCTGAGAGGGCGCGAGGCCTCGGGCTTTGGGAGGACTGCATTCACCTCGCGAGCAAACTACTTGAAGATGCGCTGAGAGGACGGGGCTTGAGATCCGCCCAAGATGCAAGCGATAGCACACGGCTCCTGGAAGCCCCCAGCCCCCTTGTCCTGATGCTGGTCTTCATTCCTCCTTGGCGGTGGTGGCAGAGGAGGGAGGCCTGCATTGCCTTGCGGGCGATCCTCACGAGGTTGATCCCTCCAACCCCCCTCGCGAGGCTGGTCCTGCCAGCGGTCCTCGCGAGGTTGGTCACGCCACCCTTGGCGAGGGCCATGGTCTTCCCATCGTCCTCCACCTCTTCCTTCTCCTCGACCATAGCCTCGATCGTTGCGCTCGGGGCGTCGGCCGATACGTCCATCTCGCACGGCTTTGAGCTCTTGGCATTCATTGGTGTTGTGAGTGTAGAGGTCGTGGTACACGCAGTACCGGCTGCCCTTGGACGACTCTGGCTGATCTCTGCCATGCTTAGTGTCTGGCTCAGCTGCGAGCACGGCTGCTCCTTTGCGCTTCACGTCCTTGGCCTTGGGCTTCTTCTCTCCAGGATTAGTAGCTGGAAGCTCGAGGAGGGAGAGGCGCCCTTCCTCAGCCCTGGCGCACTTGGTCGCCAAGTTGAACAGCTCTAGAGATGTGCACAGATCCTCATGGATCGCCAGTTCTTCTTTCATCTTGATGTCATGGACGCCATCAGAAAAGGCTGAGATGATGGCCTCCTCAGTCACCCTGGGGATCTTGAGTCGCGCGTTGTTGAAGCGCTGGATGTACTTCTGTAGGGTCTCTCCTGGTTGCTGCTCGATGCGGTGCAAGTCACTCATGGCCGGGGGCCGGTCGTGAGTGCCTTGGAATTTGGTGATGAAGCGGGTGCGCATCTCGTCCCACGAGGAGATCGTGCTGGGAGGCAGGTTTAGGAGACAGGTGCGGGCGCCATCCTTGAGCGCCATGGGAAACTAGTTCGCCATGACTTTTTCGTCTCCGTTGACTGCTTTGATGCCCAGCTCGTAGAGCTGGAGGAACTCCGCGGGGTCGGCGGTGCCGTCGTAGCGAGGAGGCAGATCCGGCTTGAACTTGCCCGGCCAGACCACACTTTGTAGCTCGGCGGTGAAGGCGCGGCAGCCTGCGGTAGCCACTGGGGGCCTTTGCTGACGCAGGGCCTGATCCTGGGGGTCTCCGCGCGCTGCCGCCAGGAGCAGCGCAGGGTCTTGGCGCGCTGGAGCAGGAACACGGTCGTGGCGTGCTGGCGCAGGGAGCACGCGAGCACCTTCTTGAGGGCGAGGGACTTCTTGGCAGCTCCTTTCTTGCTGCTCGGGCGCTGGACACGGTGGGTCTCGTCCAGGGGCCGCGCGCCTTGGGGCCAGGGCGCCTTCTTGGGGAGGAGGTGGTGGAGGCGCCTCCGGAGCCGCGTTGCCTGCACAGGACGGAGGGCGATGCAGCGAGAGGGACGGTGCGGGGGAGCCCCCTGCGTGCTGACAAGCTCGGTGATGTGAGTGGGCCACTCTTCGTAGAGGTCGCCGACAGGGCGGTAGTGCAGGATCTCACATGCCAGGAGCAACGCAGCGTGCGTGTCCACAGGAGCACGACGAGCGTGCGACGACGAGCCTGCTGGAGTCAGCGACGGGGTGGCGGTGCGACCTTCTCGCCGCATCGAGGGATGTAGTGACGACGCCTGCTACTCGTTCCCCGCCGGGACGATGGCGGCGTGGGCGGCAGGCGACGGGGAACGACGGGGAGGCCCACCGACGGGGGCCATTTATGCGACATGGGCAGCGAGGGCAGCTCGACGCTGGGCGCGGGCTCGGCGAGTATCAGCCATGGACGCGACAGATGATGGAACGCGAGACGGCGGAAGAAAAGATTCCGGCACACCCCTACCTGGCACGCCAAATGTCAGATTTCGGGTTCCGGCAGACCCTTGAGGTTCGAACTCTGGGGTGCACATGAAGATCTCTCTCCTACCGACCCACGCTCCGGCGCCTTGCTAGGATCTAGGCTAGAAAGATGAACACACGAGGGACACGGGGTTTATACTGGTTCAGGCCACCATTGTAGTGTAATACCCTACTCCAGTGTGTGGTGTGGTGGATTGCCTCAGGGGCTGATGATGAACAATACAAAGGAAGAACAGCCTCGCGAGGGATGTTCTTGTGGTGGTGTTGTCCCTTTGGAAGGGTCGATTCGAGATCCCTCCATACTGTGGTGGCTAGCCCTATATATAGAGAGAGGCCCTGGTCCTCTTCCCAAATATTGAGCGGGAAGGGCACCAACAATTGGCCATTTCGAAGGGGAACATCTAGTACACTTATCCTGACTAAAGTTGGTCTTCGACTGCCAAAGACTCTGAGGATGACGCCGTCTTGGGCTCCACGGTGACCTCCATCCTGCCGCTCTGCTGGTCTTGGTCTTGTTGCACCGAAACGGTAGCCCTTTCCTGATGCCTTGATCCGTGCTTGCTCCCTTTGCACCAAAGAGGAAACAAGGACACTGCATAGGCCGGTGCCCGCCTGGCGCCCGCCTGGCCTCGATCGTCATGGCTTGCGTCACGAGCTCCTCGCGAGGTACCCTTGCCTTGATCTCTCCGCCTCCTCGCGAGCTTGCCTGGCGAGGCCGCTCTAGAGGAAGCTTCCTGTCGTCCGCCCCGCGAGGCTTGGTCCCTCGCAAGGGTCTTGAGCTTGAGTTGATGAAGGTGGGCCGTAGTGGGCCACTGCTTGAGCCACGCTGCAGGCCGCATGCAGGCAAGTCTGGGGACCCCCGTTCCCAGAACACCGACAAATACAACCCCTGGTAATGGACCCTGTTGTCAAGGCACGTGTGGCAATCTGTGAGGAGAGAATGAAGGTGGTGAGAGAATAAATTTCCAAACATAATATGGACCAAACCACTTCTATACTATCCCCTTCTAGTATGGCGAGCCGTGTGTTTACAAATAGTGCCGATAACCTCCTAGGACATTGTTCATCCCAGAAAAGTATAAAACGAAAAGAGATAAAAAAAGGTTTACGCAGGGTCTTAATCTAAAAAGAAACCTTAGTGCGGGCCCTACTGCACGTCTGCGCCATTTTCTCCTTTGTGATGTATCCTTGAAGGGGGTAGTGTGGTGGCCATCTATAAAAAAGAAAAACCCTGGTAAAGAGAATCCAGTGTGGCCGTAAATAAAGCTGGTTCGTTTAGTGGATCTTGAAAGGTAACCGTAAAGTCTGAGTAGGGTCAAGCCAAACTATGGACTATTTGTATGCAGTGTGCCACCAGCGCTGCCCAAGGGATTTTAAGGATGTACTTGTGTATACGAGGTACGTATGTTGTCGCCTTATGGGGCAGTCGATGGGTGCGTAACTTCTAATCAAGCTTAGGTTTATCTGAGCTGCCGCATTGAGGCGTACTCCGGGCATGTTTAGCTGTGTCCGCGGTCTTAACGACCGATGGTCTATTTGGCTTGAATAGGCCGTTTTGTACTTCGGCTGCTAAGGCCGCCGTATCCTTCTCCGTACGGAGAGAGCGCTCCATATTTCCACTGACCGTGATGACGCCGCGTGGTCCAGGCATTTTGAGCTTTAAATAGGCATAATGCGGGACTATGTTAAAGCGAGTGAAGGCCGTTCTTCCGAGTAGTGCATGATAGCCAGTTCGGAATGGAGCTATGTCGAAGATTAGCACTTCGCTTCGAAAGTTATCGGGAGAGCCGAACACGACTTCCAATGTTAAAGAGCCCGTGCAGCGGGCTTCTACGCCTGGTATAACTCCTTTAAAGGTCGTGCTGCTTGGCTTGATTCTTGATGGGTCTATCCCCATTTTGCGGATAGTGTCATGATATATCAGATTTAGACTGCTGCCGCCGTCCATGAGGACCCGAGTGAGATGGTAACCATCTATTATTGGGTTGAGCACTAGGGCAGCCGAACCCCCATGACGGATACTAGTTGGATGATCCATGCGATCAAAGGTGATCGGACATGCCGCCCATGGATTGAATTTGGGGGCGATAGGCTCCACTGCATAGACATCTCGGAGTGCATGTTTGTGCTCCCTTTTTGGGATATGAGTGACATAGATCATGCTCATTGTTTTGATCTCTGGTGGAAATTTCTTCTGTCCCCCTGTGTTCGGCTGGCGAGATTCATCCTCGTCTTCGCTCTGAGGTCCCTTGCCCTTGTGTTTGGTGGTGAGCTTGCCGGCCTGCTTAAAGACCCAACAACTGCGGTAGGTATGGTTCACGGGTTTGGCGGGGGTGCCATGGTTCTGGCAGTTCCTGTCTAATATTTTATCCAGGCTGGATGGACCATCTTTGTTTCCTGTAAATGGTTTCTTCCACTGACTGATGTCTACTACACAACCTTCTTCTTGTAGACGTTGTTGGGCCTGCAAGTGCACATGTTTGTAGGACAGTAGCAAATTTCCCTCAAGTGGATGACCTAAGGTTTATCAATCCATAGGAGGCGTAGGATGAAGATGGTCTCTCTCAAACAACCCTGCAACCAAATAACAAAGAGTCTCTTGTGTCCCCAACACACCCAATACAATGGTAAATTTTATAGGTGCACTAGTTCGGCGAAGAGATGAAGATACAAGTGCAAAATAGAGAGTAGATATAGGTTTTTGTAATCTGAAATAATAAAAACAGCAAGGTAACTAACGATAAAAGTGAGCGTAAACGGTATTGCAATGATAGGAAACAAGGCCTAGGGTTCATAATTTCACTAGTGCAAGTTCTCTCAACAATAATAACATAGATAGATCATATAACAGGCCCTCAACATGCAACAAAGAGTCACTCCAAAGCCACTAATAGCGGAGAACAAACATAGAGATTATGGTAGAGTACGAAACCACCTCAAAGTTATTCTTTCGGATCGATCTATAAAAGAGTTCGTAGTAAAATAACATAAAGCTATTATTTCTGCTTAATCCATCATAGAGTTCATACTAGAATAACACCTTAAGACACAAATCAACCAAAACCCTAATGTCACCTAGATACTCCATTGTCACCTCAAATATCCGTGGGCATGATTATACGATATGCTTCACACAATCTCAGATTCATCCAACCAACATAAAAGTACTTCAAAGAGTGCCCCAAAGTTTCTACCGGAGAGTCAAGAACGTGTGCCAACCCCTATGCATAGGTTCCCAATGTCACGAAACCCGCAAGTTGATGACTAAGACATACATAAAGCGTTCTCATAAAAGACTCAATCCGATAAGATAACTTCAAAGGGGAAACTCAATTCATCACAAGAGAGTAGAGGGGGAGAAACATCATAAGATCCAACTACAATAGCAAAGCTCGGGATACATCAAGATCGTGCCATAGAGGGAACACGAGAGAGAACACGAGAGAGAGAGAGAGATCAAACACATAGCTACTGGTACATACCCTCAGCCCCGAGGGTGAACTACTCCCTCATCGTCATGGATAGGGCCGGCATGATGAAGATGGCCACCGGTGATGGACCCCCTCTCCGGCAGGGTGCTGGAACAGGGTCCCTATTGGTTTTTCGTGGCTTTGGAGGCTTTCGGCGGCTGAACTCCTGATCTAGCTTCTGTTCTGGAAGTTTTAGGGTACAAGAGTATATATGGGTGCAGGGGGTACGTCGGAGGAGCTACGGGGGCCCCACAAGGCAGGGGACGCGCCCAGGGGGGCCCACCCTCGTGGGCATCCCGTATCTCCCCTGACGTGCACTCCAAGTTCCCTAGGTTGCTTTCCTTCCAAAAATAACTTCTTCAGTTGATTTCGTTCCATTTTGACTCCGTCTAATATTCCTTTTCCTCGAAACACTGAAATAGGCATAAAACAGCAAATCTGGGCTGGGCCTCCGGTTAATAGGTTAGTCCCAAAAATAATATAAAAGTGGACAATAAAGCCCAATATTGCCTAAAACAGAAGATAAAGTAGCATGGAGCAATAAAAAATTATAGATACGTTGGAGACGTATCAAGCATCCCCAAGCTTAATTCCTGCTCGCCCTCGAGTAGGTAAATGATAAAAAAGAATTTTTGATGCGGAGTGATACTCTGGCATAATTTCAACGTAAATCTTCTTAATTGTGGCATGGATATTCAGATCCGAAAGATTCAAGACAAAAGTTCATATTAACATAAAGGTAATAATACTTCAAGCATACAAATTAAAGCAATCATGTCTTCTCAAAATAGCATGGTTAAAGAAAGTCATCCCTACAAAATCATATAGTCTGGCTAAGCTCTATCTTCATCACACAAAGTATTTAATCATGCACAACCCCGATGACGAGCCAAGCAATTGTTTCATACTTTAATAATCTCAAACTCTTTCAACTTTCATGCAATACATGAGCGTGAGCTATGGACATAACACTATATGTGGAATAGAATGGTGGTTGCGGAGAAGACAAAAAGGAGAAGATAGTCTCACATTGACTAGGCGTATCAACGGGATATGGAGATGCCCATTAATAGATATCAATGTGAGTGAGTAGGGATTGCCATGCAACGGATGCACTAGAGCTATAAGTATATGAAAGCTCAACAAAAGAAACTAAGTGGGTGTGCATCCAACTTGCTTGCTCACGAAGACCTAGGGCACTTTTGAGGAAGCTCATCATTGGAATATACAAGCCAAGTTCTATAATGAAAAATTCCCACTAGTATATGAAAGTGACAACATATGAGACTCTCTATCATGAAGATCATGGTGCTACTTTGAAGCACAAGTGTAGTAAAAGGATAGTAGCATTGTCCCTTCTCTCTTTTTCTCTCATTTTTTTATTTGGGCATTTTTCTCTTTTTTTATGGCCTCCCCTTTTTTTTCGTCCGGAGTCTCATCCCGACTTATGGGGGAATCATAGTCTCCATCATCCTTTCCTCACTGGGACAATGCTCTAATAATGATGATCATCACACTTTTATTTTTCTTACAACTCAACAATTACAACTCAATACTTAGAACAAAATATGACTCTATATGAATGCCTCCGGCGGTGTACCGGGATATGCTATGAATCAAGAGCGACATGTATGAAAATTATGAAGGTGGCCTTGCCACAAATACAATGTCAACTACATGTTCATGCAAAAAGCAATATGAAAAAAGTAATGCATGTCATATGAACGGAACGGTGGAAAGTTGCATGGCAATATATCTCGGAATGGATATGGAAATGCCATGATAGGTAGGTATGGTGGCTATTTTGAGGAAGGTATATGGTGGGTGTATGATACCAGCGAAAAGTGTGCAGTATTAGAGAGGCTAGCAATGGTGGAAGGGTGAGAGTGCGTATAATCCATGGACTCAACATTAGTCAAAAGAACTCATGCACTTGTTGCAAAAATTTAGAAGTCCTCAAAAACCAAAGCACTAAACGCATACTCCTAGGGGGATAGATTTGTAGGAAAAGACCATCGCTCGTCCCCGACTGCCACTCAGAAGGAAGACAATCAATAAATAAAATTGTGCTCCGACTTCATCACAAAGCGGTTCACCATACGTGCATGCTACGGGAATGACAAACTTCAACACAAGCATTCTTTAAATTCATAATCACCCAACTAGCATTGCTTTGATATTATCACCTCCATATCTCAAAACAATTATCAAGCATCAAACTTATCCTAGTATTCAACGCACTCAAAAGAAAGTTTCACATATCTTGAATACCAAGTATATTATCTTTAAGCAAATTACCATGCTATTAACAACTCTCAAAATAATCTAAGTGAAGCATGAGAGATCAATAGTTTCTTTAAAACAAATCCTCCACCGTGCTCTAAAAGATCTAAGTGAAGTACTAGAGCAAAAATTATCAAGCTCAAAAGATATAAGTGAAGCACTATGAGCAAAACTATCAAGCTCAAAAGATATAAGTGAAGCACATAGAGTATTCTAGCAAATTCCAAATCATGTAAAAAAATGGCTCTCTCATTAAAGAATTTCAGATATAGGTACTTTATTCAAACAGCAAGCAAATCTAAAGAAAACTACATTGCAAGGATAGCACAACTCATGTGAAGAAGCAAAAACTTAGGCTCAACCGATACTAAGCGATAGTTGTCGAAGAAGAAAGGTGGGATGCCTACCGGGGCATCCCCAAGCTTAGATGCTTGAGACTTCTTGAAATATTATCTTGGGGTGCCTTGGGCATCCCCAAGCTTGAGCTTTTATGTCTCCTTAATTCCTCTCATATCACGGTTTCTCTTTTTATCAAGAGCTTCATTCACAACCAACTCAACAAGAACTCGTGAGATAGGTTAGTATAAACCAATGCAAAACCTTATCATCTTCTACTGTAACAAATCACTAAAATTATTATTCAACATTGAATAATAAATGCCTCTGCATAATCAATACTCCTATCCTCAAATAGAATCATTAAACAAGCAAACATATGCAAACAATGCAACCATAACAGCAATCTGTTAAAACAGTACAGTCTGTAAAGAATGCAAGAGTATCAATACTTCCCTGACTTCAACGATAATGAACTAAAATTCCAACTGTAATAAATTTGTCATAGCTTAATATGCAAAAAGATTCAACGTTATACCATTCTCGGACTTTTCTAGGGATTTTTTGCAACAGCGGTGAACTTTCTGTTTTCAAACAGCAACATGTATACTAGCAAAATAAGCATGGCAAAGGCTATCCTTAACTTTTTTATTGAAACTAAAGATGCAAAAAATTATTCTAAATAACAGCAAGCAAAAAATAACAAAATAAAATGACGCTCCAAGCAAAACACATATCATGTGGCGAATAAAAATATAGCTCCAAGTAAAGTTACCGATGAACGAAGACGAAAGAGGGGATGCCTTCCGGGGCATCCCCAAGCTTAGGCCCTTGGTTTTCCTTGGATATTACCTTGGGATGCCTTGGGAATCCCCAAGCTTAGGCTCTTGCCACTCCTTATTCTATAGTCCATCGAATCTTTACCCAAAACTTGAAAACTTCAACCACACAAAACGCAAACAAAACTCGTAAGCTCCGTTAGTATAAGAAAATAAAACCACCACTTAGGTACTGTAATGAACTCATTCTAAATTCATATTGGTGTAATATCTACTGTATTCTAACATCTCTATTGTTCATACCACTTAATACTAGCCATAGATGCATCAAAATAAGCAAACAACACAATGAAAACAGAATCTGTCAAAAACAGAATAGTATGTAGTAATATATATCAAACGTATACTTCTGGAACCCCAAAAATTATGAAATAAATTTCCGCACCTGAGGAATTTATCTATTAATCATCTTCAAAAAGAATCAACCTAAAATCTCTCTCCAGTAAAAACTGGCAGCTATTCTCGTGAGTGCAAAAGTTTCTGTTTTCTACAGCAAGATCATATATACTTCACCCAAGTCTTCCCAAAGGTTCTACTTGGCACTTTATTGAAACAAAAGCTATAAAACATGATTACTACAGTAGCATAATCATGTGGACACACAAAAACAGTAAGGGTAAATATTGGGTTGTCTCCCAACAAGCGCTTTTCTTTTATGCCTTTCTAGCTAGGCATGATGATGACAATGATGCTCACACAAAAGATAAGAATTGAAACATAAAGAGAGCATCATGAAGAATATGACTAGCACATTTAAGTCTAACCAAATTCCTGTGCATAGGGATTTTGTGAGCAAACAACTTATGGGAACAATAATCAACTAGCATAGGAAGGTAACACAAGCATAGCTTCAAGATTTTAAGCACATAGGGAGGAAACTTGACATTATTGCAATTCCTACAAGCATATGTTCCTCCCTCATAATAATTTTCAGTAGCATCATGAATGGATTCAACAATATAACCAGCACCTAAAACATTCTTTTCATGATCTACAAGCATAGAAAATTTACTACTCTCCACATAAGCAAAATTCTTCTCATTCGGAATAGTGGGAGTATCATAAGAGACTTGAACACTAAAAATTGTTTCCACATTAAAAGAGTAATGTTCAGAAAAAGGGTAATCAATAATCATGAGAAAATTTGTAAATATAATCATCACTACTTTTTATAGCATAAGTTTCATCACAATAATCATCATAAGTAGCAACTTCGCTCTCATCATAATCGATTGAAACCTCTCCCAAGATAGTGGAATCACTAAATAAAGTTGACACTCTTCCAAATCCACTTTCGTATTCATCACAATAACATTCAACATCCTCCAAAATAGTGGGATCACTACTTCCTAAAGTTGACACTCTTCCAAACCCACTTTCATCAATATAATCACCATATGTGGGAGGCATGCTATCATCATAACAACTTTGCATATCAAAACTTGGGATGCTAAAAATATCATCTTCATTAAACGTAGCATCCCCAAGCTTGGGGCAAACATTAATTTCAGCAAATATATTCTCAAATATTTCATACTCATCAAACATAGCTTCCCCAAGCTTGGGCCCTTTCATATCATAAGCATAATCACTCTCATCATTAAAAATATTGGTAGCACCAATAGTATAGCAATTATCATCATCACAATGAGTAGTAGGAGCAACATCATTTGGGAGGGATACCTTTCTACCTTTGTTGCTCTTTCTTTTCTTTTTCTTCTTCATATTATGTGTGGGTTCAACCTTCCTCTTTGAGCTCCTTATTGATGAGATTGGTTGAATAGAAAGCTCCTCCTCATTATCTGATTCATCATGAGAAATAATAGGAGGATATTGGGAAGTCTCTTCCCTTTCATTAGTATTCTCATCATCTTCTATTTGCTTTCTTTTCTTTGTGTAATTGGCAATATAAGGATTTTCAATGCAATTCTCCACACAAAACATATAAATATCCTCTAGATCGAAATCAAGAAATCTATCAAGATTAAATTTTGGAATACCCTCAGTTATACGTTTCATTTCTTCATAACCCAAAAGAAGGCTAAGCTCTTTATGATGCTCAAAGGTAATCAAATTATCACAATATTTGGAAACGACTTGATCATGAAACAAATAGCATTAAATGACCATGTTCATTGCAAAGTTCACAAGGGGTACTATAAATATTGAATCTTTTAGCACATTCATCTAGCTCTTCTTGCAACAATTTGGTTTCTAAGTACTTTTGCCTCTTGCAATATCTATCTTCCCTATTTGGTGTGTACTTACAAACCCAATGCACTCCACAAAAATTGACATACTTATAGGAGGCATTTTCATCATAACTAGTGCAATCATCATTAGCATCATGGATATTCAAAGAATTCGTACTAACAACATTGCAATCATGCTCATCATTCAAAGATTTAGTGCCAAACATTTTAATGCATTCTTCTTCTAACACTTTGGCACAATTTTCCTTTCCATCATACTCATAAAAGATATTAAAAAGACGAAGCGTATGAGACAAACTCAACTCCATTTTTTGTAGTTTTCTTTTATAAACTAAACTAGTGATAAAACAAGAAACAAAAAGATTCGATTGCAAGATCTAAAGATATACCTTCAAGCACTCACCTCCCCGGCAACGGCGCCATAAAAGAGCTTGATGTCTACTACACAACCTTCTTCTTGTAGACGTTGTTGGGCCTGCAAGTGCACAGGTTTGTAGGACAGTAGCAAATTTCCCTCAAGTGGATGACCTAAGGTTTATCAATCCATACGAGGCGTAGGATGAAGATGGTCTCTCTCAAACAACCCTGCAACCAAATAACAAAGAGTCTCTTGTGTCCCCAACACACCCAATACAATGGTAAATTGTATAGGTGCACTAGTTCGGTGAAGAGATGAAGATACAAGTGCAAAATAGATAGTAGATATAGGTTTTTGTAATATGAAATAATAAAAACAGCAAGGTAACTAACAGTAAAAGTGAGCGTAAACGGTATTGCAATGATAGGAAACAAGGCCTATGGTTCATACTTTCACTAGTGCAAGTTCTCTCAACAATAATAACATAGATAGATCATATAATAGGCCCTCAACAGGCAACAAAGAGTCACTCCAAAGCCACTAATAGCGGAGAGCAAACGTAGAGATTATGGTAGGGTATGAAACCACCTCAAAGTTATTCTTTCGGATCGATCTATAAAAGAGTTCGTAGTAAAATAACATAAAGCTATTCTTTCTGCTCAATCCATCATAGGGTTCATACTAGAATAACACCTTAAGACACAAATCAACCAAAACCCTAATGTCACCTAGATACTCCATTGTCACCTCAAGTACCCGTGGGCATGATTATACGATATGTGTCACACAATCTTAGATTCATCCAACCAACATAAAAGTACTTCAAAGAGTGCCCCAAAGTTTCTACCGGAGAGTCAAGAACGTGTGCCAACCCCTATGCATAGGTTCCCAATGTCACGAAACCCGCAAGTTGATCACCAAGACATACATCAAGTGTTCTCATAAAAGAATCAATCCGATAAGATAACTTCAAAGGGGAAACTCAATTCATCACAAGAGAGTAGAGGGGGAGAAACATCATAATATCCAACTACAATAGCAAAGCTCGGGATACATCAAGATCATGCCATAGAGGGAACACGAGAGAGAACACGAGAGAGAACACGAGAGAGAGAGAGATCAAACACATAGCTACTGGTACATACCCTCAGCTCCGAGGGTGAACTACTCCCTCCTCGTCATGGATAGCGCCGGGATGATAAAGATGGCCACCGGTGATGGATCCCCCCTCCGACAGGGTGCCGGAACAGGGTCCCGATTGGTTTTTCGTAGCTCTGGAGGCTTTCGGCGGCGGAACTCCCGATCTAGGTTCTGTTCTGGAAGTTTTAGGGTACAAGAGTATATATGGGTGCAGGGGGTACGTCAGAGGAGCTACGGGGGCCCCACGAGGTAGGGGGCGCGCCCAGGGGGGCGCCCCCACCCTTGTGGGCAGCCCGTATCTCCCCTGACGTGCACTCCAAGTTCCCTGGGCTGGTTTCCTTCCAAAAATAACTTCTCCAGTTGATTTCGTTCCGTTTTGACTCCGTCTGATATTCCTTTTCCTCGAAACACTGAAATAGGCATAAAACAGCAAATCTGGGCTGGGCCTCCGGTTAATAGGTTAGTCCCAAAAATAATATAAAAGTGGATAATAAATCCCAATATTGCCTAAAACAGAAGATAAAGTAGCATGGAGCAATCAAAAATTATAGATACGTTGGAGACCCTTTGTTGCTCCTTCCATGGTTCTGGCAGTTCCTGTCCAATATTTTATCTAGGCTGGATGGACCATCTTTGTTTCCTGTAAATGGTTTGTTCCGCTGACTGGGGTATCACTGACCGGGTCTGGAGCCACTGAATCCAGCGTTTACTGTTGTATCATCTGGGCTTCCAGCATTGTTTTGACATTTTTTTGCTATGTCGTGGCTTTCCATTGCCATCCCTAACTTTGGATGTGCCAGGTTCGCTGGTGCTACTGCGGGCTAACCTACTATCCTGGCTCGTGCAAAAACGGGTCATGAGCGTAGTTAGGGCTGCCATTGTCCTTGGCTTTTCTTGGCCGAGGTGTCTAGCTAGCCATTCATCTCGGACACTGTGCTTGAAAGTTGCTAAGGCTTCAGCGTCCGGACAATCGACGATTTGGTTCTTCTTAGTGAGAAACCGATTCCAAAGTTTTCAGGCTGATTCCCAGGGTTGCTGGATTATGTGACTTAGATCGTCAGCGCCCGGGGGACGGACATAAGTCCCTTGAAAATTGGCCCAAAAAGTGTCCTCAAGTTCCTCCCAGCTTCCAATGGAATTTTCTGGGAGGTTTTTCAGCCAGTGCCGAGCTGGTCCTTTCAGCTTGAGGGGTAAGTATTTGATGGCGTGGAGGTTATCCCCATGGGCCATGTGGATGTGTAGAATAAAGTCTTCTATCCAGACCGCATGATCCGTCATTCCATCATATGCCTCGATGTTCATGGGTTTAAACCCTTCTGGAAATTCGTGATCCAGCACCTCATCGGGGAAGCATAGGGGGTGCGCAACACCCCTGTATTTGACTATGTCGTGGCGTGGGTTCGACGGTTGTGGTATTCGGTATCGACTCTGAATTGGTATATGACCGGCATATTTGGCCTGATAGCCACAATCCCATGCGGGGGCACGGTCCCTAAATCCGTAGATGGATCTGGCTTTACCGGCCTTTTTATCCAGGTCCTTGCGTATATCGTGTTTCTAGTCCTGGGCCGCAACCTCCCTTCCTCTACGGGGAGGGTGTGCGGGCTTGTGTACGGCATTGCTAGCCGCTCTGTCTCGACCACGGGGTGGCCGGTCCAGTATGTCGGCCATATTGTTTTTCGGCGGTATAGGCGCAACAGCCTCGTAGCCGAATTCAGGTAGCAGTTTACGCGTAGGATAGCCCCTTGTCTGGCGATTGCAGCCATATTTTTCCTCAGTGTCTAGCACTTTGTTCCTTCTGTCATTGAGCGTATCCTGTGCAGCTTTAAGCCACTGCTTCTGCTTCTTCAGGCTCCTTGCCGTGGAGATAAGCCTGTGATGGAGGCGTTCTTGTTCTATGGGTTCTTCTGGGATGACAAATTCATCGTCACCCAGGCTGATCTCCTCTTTGGAGATAGGTTGATAATTGCTATCTTCAGCATCGCTGTTGTCAGACAACAGCCCCGGACTATGCTCGTTGTCACCTCGCACGTCCTGCTCCAACACTAGGTCTGTGGGGTCCTCTGCTTGGTCCGGATTATCCCCGTCGTCCGTGACAATGTTGCGGTTTTTCCTTTTTCCGGATCGAGATCGTCGCTCCGGACACCGACGCTTGGGAGGCTTGTCGACAGGCGTATCATTATCGCTGTTGGCCTCTTTCTCTTTAGGTGTGTCCACCATATATATATCGTACGATGATGTAGCCGTCCACCGCCCTATGGGTGGTTGTTTTTGTGCTTGCTCTTCTCCGGCATCGCCGTCCATACCGTCGATGTCTTCGGAGCCGTAATCAAGCGTGTCGGTTAAGTCTTCGACAGTGGCTATGTAGTGGGTGGTGGGTGGGAAGTGAAATTCTTTGTCATCAGCTTCCAACTCAAGCCGGATATAGTTCGGCTGAGAGCCCCCGAATAAGGAGATGGCTTTTAATGAGTGGAGCACATCGCCAAAAGGTGAGTGCCGGAAGATTTCTGCGGAGCTGAACTCAAAGATCGGCGCCCGATCAGATTCGATGGGCGCGACTGCACGCGGTTCGGAACCCATGGTCGGACACGAATCCGTGGTTCCAATAACACAGGACCCACTCGAGGTTGGATCTATGTGCAGCTCTATCGCCACTGAGACTGCGATTTTCGTGGCGGGGTTAAGCTTTCCGTCCTCGGACGACGCAATGTGCTCCAGATCTAGGGCCAGAGCGGTTGTACGTGCTATCCCTTGAGCACGGTCCGATGACAGATTTAGGTCATGTTCATCGTGGTGACAGGGAGCGGCAGTCATGGGCTCGAATCCGTCGAAGATCAAGTCTGGATTGACATCGGCCACGTAATTCAAGCTTCCAAATCTGACTTGATGGCCAGGGGCGTAGCTGTCGATCTGCTCCAAACGGCCAAGCGAGTTGGCCCGCAGTGCGAAATCGCCGAATACGAAGATCTGTCCAGGGAGGAAAATCTCCCCTGGACTGCGTTGTTGCAGATGATTGATGGAGCCATCAAACCTTTTTGTGACGACGCAACAGAACTCCCAATGAAAGCACCAATGTTGGTGTCAAAACAGGCGGATCTCGGGTAGGGGGTCCCGAACTGTGCGTCTAAGGTCGATGGTAACATGAGACGGGGGACATGATGTTTACCCAGGTTCGGGCCCTCTCTATGGAGGTAATACCCTACTTCCTGCTTGATTGATCTTGATGAATATGAGTATTACAAGAGTTGATCTACCACGAGATCGTAATGGCTAAACCTTAGGAGTCTAGCCTATGGGATTACAATTGTAATGTTTAAACCCTAGGAGTCTAAACCCTCCGGTTTATATAGACACCGGAGGGGGCTAGGGTTGTACAAAGTCGGTTACAGAGAAAGGAATCTACATATCCGAATCGCCAAGCTTGCCTTCCACACCAAGTAGAGTCCGATCCGGACACGAGAAGAAGTCTTCGTCTTGTATCTTCATAGCCCAACAGTCCGGCCCATGTATATAGTCCGGTTGTCCGAGGACCCCTTAATGCAGAACTCCCTCACATGGCACCTCCCTGATCTGCACACGTTCAACTCGGTGACGTCCCTCAAACTCTAGATCCAGCTAAGGTCGAGGGAGAGTTTCGTCAGCATGACAGCGTGGTGACGGTGATGATGAAGTTACCGACGCAGGGCTTTGCCTAAGCACTATGAAGATATGATCGAGGTGGAAAACTATGGAGGGGGGCACCGCACACGACTAAAGATCAACTTGTGTTGGCAATCCTACTCCAAGTAGTTTTCGGCCCCCATTTCCTATTCCAACAAGGAGAAGGAGGGAGGAGGGGGAGGAGAGAAGGAAAAGAGGGGCCGCCCCCCTTAGTCCAATTTGGTTTGGGCTTGGGGGGCACGCGCCACACTGCTACATCTTGAGCTTGCGTTGGTTTTCCTCGAAGAGGAGAGGGTGATGCAGCAATAGTAACATAAGTATTTCCCTTAGTTTTTGAGAACCAAGGTATCAATCCAGTAGGAGGCTTCTCAACAAGTCCCACGAACCTACACAAACAAACAAAGAACTCGCAACCAATGTGACAAAGGGGTTGTCAATCCCTTCAGGGCCACTTGCGAAAGTGAGATCTGCTAGAGATGTATGATAAGATACATATATTTTTGGTATTTTATAATATAGATGCAGAAAATAAAGATGCAAATAAAAGTAGATTGGAAGCAAATATGATAAGAGATGGACCCGGGGGCCATAGGTTTCACTAGAGGCTTCTCTCGAGAGCATAAGTATTATAGTGGGTGAACAAATTACTGTCGAGCAATTGATAGAAAAGCGAATAATTATGAGATTATCTAGGCATGATCATGTATATAGGCATCACATCCATAACAAGTAGACCGACTCCTGCCTGCATCTACTACTATTACTCCACACATCGACCGCTATCCAGCATGCATCTAGAGTATTAAGTTCATAAGAACAGAGTAACGCATTAAGCAAGATGACATGATGTAGAGGGATAAACTCAAGCAATATGATATAAACCCCATCTTGTTATCCTCGATGGCAACAATACAATACGTGTCTTGCAACCCTTTCTGTCACTGGGTAAGATCACCGCAAGATTGAACCCAAAGCTAAGCACTTCTCCCATGGCAAGAAAGATCAATCTAGTAGGCCAAACCAAACCGATAATTCGAAGAGACTTGCAAAGATAACTCAATCATATAAAAGAATTCGGAGAAGATTCAATTAATATCCATAGATAAATCTGATCATAAACCCACAATTCATTGAATCTCGACAAACACACCGCAAAAAGAAATTACATCGAATAGATCTCCACAAGAGAGGGGGAGAACATTGTATTGAGATCCAAAAAGAGAGAAGAAGCCATCTAGCTAATAACTATGGACCCGTAGGTCTGTGGTAAACTACTCACAACTCATCGGAGGGGCAAGGATGTTGACGTAGAAGCGCTCCATGGTGGATTCCCCCTCCGGCAGAACGCCGACGACGGCTCCAAGTTTGGATCTCGCGGATACAGAAGGTTACGGTGGTGGAAATTGTGTTTCGGGTGCCTCCTGGATGTTTTCGGGGTACATAGGCTTATATAGGAGGAAGAAGTACGTTGGTGGACGCCCGAGGGGCCCACGAGACAGGGGGCGCGCCCTATAGGGGGGGGGGGGCGCCCTCCTATCTCGTGGAGGCCTCGGCTGCTTCTTGACTTGCACTCCAAGTCCTCTGGATCACGTTCGTTCCAAAGACGCTCTCAAAGGTTTCATTCCGTTTAGACTCTGTTTGATATTCATTTTCTTCGAAACACTGAAATAGGAAAAAAAAATAGCAATACAGGCTGGGCCTCCGGTTAGTAGGTTAGTCCCAAAAATGATATAATGTGTAAAATAAAGCCCATAAACATCTAAAACAGGTAATATAATAGCATGGAACAATCAAAAATTATAGATACGTTGGAGACGTATCAAGCATCCTCAAGCTTAATTCCTGCTCATCCTCGAGTAGGTAAATGATAAAAAAGAAATTTTTGATGTGGAATGCTACCTAGCATAATTCTCAATGTAGTTTTATTTAATGTGGCATGAATGTTCAGATCCAAATGACTCAAGATAAAAGCTTATAAAACATAAAAATAATAATGCTTCAAAGCATACTAACAAATAATCATGTCCTATCAAAATAACATAGCCAAAGAAAGCTTATCCCTACAAAATCATATAGTTAGGCCATGCTTCATTTCCATTACACAAAATACTCCCATCAAGCACAACCCCGATGGCGAGCCGAGCAATTGGTTCATACTTTTTAACGCGCTTCAGCTTTTCAACTCATACACAATACATGAGCGCAAGCCATGGACATAGCACTCTGGTGGTCTAATATGGTGGTTGTGAGGACAAAAAAATGGGAGAAGATAGTCTCACATCAACTAGGCGTATCAACGAGCTATGGAGATGCCCATCAATAGATATCAATGTGAGTGAGTAGGGATTGCCATGCAATGGATGCACTAGAGCTATAAATGTATGAAAGCTCAACAAAAGAAACTAAGTGGGTGTGCATCCAACTTGCTTGCTCACGAAGACCTAGGGCATTTTGAGGAAGCCCATCATTGGAATATACAAGCCAAGTTCTATAATGAAAAATTCCCACTAGTATATGAAAGTGACAACATAAGAGACTCTCTATCATGAAGATCATGGTGCTATTTTGAAGCAGAAGTGTGGAAAAAGAGATAGTAGCAGTTGTCCCTTCTCTCTTTTTCTCTCATTTTCTTTTTTTTCTTTTTCTCCTTTTTTTTCTTTCTTTTTTTCTTTTTTTCTTTTTTTCTTTTTTCTTTGTGGGCTTCTTTGGCCTCTTTTATTTTTATAAAGTCCGAAGTCCCATCCCGACTTGTGGGGGATAGTCTTCATCATCCTTTCCTCACTGGGATAATGCTCTAATAATGAAGATCATCACACTTTTATGGATTTACAACTCAAGAATTACAACTCAAAGCTAGAACAAAATATGACTCTATATGAATGCCTCCGGTGGTGTACCGGGATATGCAATGAATCAAGAGTGACATGTATGAAAATTATGAAGGTGGCCTTGCCACAAATACAATGTCAACTACATGATCATGCAAAGAGCAATATGACAATGATGAAACGTGTCATAATAAAAGGAACGGTGGAAAGTTGTATGGCAATATATCTCAGAGTGGCTATGGAAATGCCATAATAGGTAGGTATAATGGCTGTTTTGAGGAAGGTAAATAATGGGTTTATGCTACCGGCAAAAATTGTGCGGTAAATAGAGGCTAGCTAAGTGGAAGGATGAGTGTGCGTATATCCATGGACTCAAATTAGTCATAAAGAACTCATATACTTATTGCAAAATTCTACTTCACCCTTGAAGCAAAGTACTACTACGCATGCCCCAAGAGGGATAGATTGGTTGGAAAAAATTCCATCGCTCGTCCCCGACTGCCACTCATAAAGAAGACACTCAAAAGAGCACCTCATGCAACAAATTTGTCACACAACTTTTACCATACGTGCATGCTACGGGACTTGCCAACTTCAACAACATTATTTCTCAATTTCACAATTATCCACTAGCATGACTCTAACATTACTACCATTATATCTCAAAACAATTATCAAGCATCAAATTGATCCTAGCATCCAATTCATTTTCTATGATAGTTTTTATTATACCCAACTTGGATGCTCATCATTCTAGGACCAAATTCATAACCAAAACAAATATCATGCTGTTCTAAGATACTCTCAAAATAATATAAGTGAAGCATGAGAGACTAGCAATTTCTCCAAAATTAAGACACCACCGTGCTCTAAAAGATATAAGTGAAGCACTAGAGCAAAAACTATCAAGCTCAAAAGATATAAGTGAACCACCCGGCCACGTACCTACCGCATCACAGCCCACCCCTACGGTCAGCGCTGTCCACGGCCTCCAGTAGACTACAAACACCAGAAACTACTTGCAACTCCTGGACAGAGAGCTAGGGTGAATAAGAAGTCGAGAGGGTCCATTGGTTTCGGGCCCAATGCATGGTAGTAGCTGATTCTTAAATCACACATACAGATCTCAGTGCTTAAGGTCGGCTTCAATGAAACAACCCACCATGTACTCCTACATGGCCTCTCATCGATACCTTTACCAAATCGTGTTCACCACACCACTCTCATTACCGACATAATCATTTCACTCTAGCCCATCACCCAGATGAACCAGACCTGACACGACTCTAAGCATAGCAGGCATAGCAAGGTAGGAACAACACATACATATGGCTCAAGCAACTCCTACACATGCTAGTGGGTTTCATCTAGTTACTGTGGCAATGACAGGTCATGCAGAGGAAATGGGTTCAACTACCGTAGCACACAGCAGTTTGAAACGCGTTGTCTTAATGCAGTAAAAGAGAGCAGGAGCGAGAACATGGGATTGTATCAATATGATCAAATGGTTGGTTGCTTGCCTGATGGTTCGATGCACTGATACGGTTCTTCGTTAGGGTAATCACGGTACTCCTCGGAGGCAGAACCTGTCGTAAAGGACACCGATACACAACCATCACCAAACAATGTGCAACAATATGATGCATGCATGAAACATGGCAATATGAGTGTGTTGGGCTAATGCAACTAAAACCAGAAGGGTTTGAACAAATTTGAATCAAAGATTCAAATTTCAAACTCAAACATGGCCTTTTAAAGTGCTTTTCCTTATTCTGCTTAAAACATCAATTTAACTTGTTTGATCATGCATGAAAATAGTACAGATGGATAGATTGGATTTTCTGATCATTTTTCATATATAATTTTTCTGATTTGGAGTTACAGAATAAAAGTTATGAATTTTTGAAGTTTAAATAATATTCTGGAATTTCCTGATTTAAATTAAATCCAGAAATATAAATATTGCGCCAGCATGACGTCAGCATGACGTCAGTGGTCAACTGCGGCTGGCTGGGGTCAAACCTGACGTGTGGGGTCCACACGTTAGTGACAGGGGGGGGTTTAACAGGGTTAATTTAATCCTAATTAGGAATTAGTGGCGCTGGGGCCCACTGGTCAGTGTCAGGGGGGGTTAATTAAGCGGTGATTAGCGCTAATCTAACCACCTGGCCGACGGGGCCCACGCGTCAGTGACCCTGGGGGGGTCAAACCCCAGGTCAAACAGGTCAAACCCACCGGCGACATGACGCTGGTGAGGCCCGAGACGGCGGCGCGATGCGGAAACGCGCTACAGGGCACGGGCGAGGCCGTGCTTGGGCTCGTTGGAGAGCCCTTGCTCCCGCGCGTCGAACGGTGGTGGTGGCCGTGCCTGAGGTGGCCGGTACCGACGACGGCGAGCTCGTGAGCGGCGGCCGGAGTTCGGCCAACGGCGGGTTAGGCGATGCAGGGCGCTAGGGGAGGCGTTGGTGCGTGCTACGTGCTCCTGGTGAGGTGTGGAGCACGATGGTGTGCTCGGCTTCGAGCTACAACGGCTCCAGCCACGGCGGCGACGAGGCACGGCGGCGGCGAGCTTCGGAGCTCAAGGGGGCGGCAACTACAGGATGCTAGGGACGACGGGGCAAGGGGGAATCGGGTCAGTGGCTCACCGCGGAGCTGCAGGGATGGTTAGCGGGCTCGGGGACGTCCGATAGCTCTCGATTCGACGGCGACGATCTCCGGTGGCCGAGGAGGGGTACGGCGACGTGGGCGGCGATGCAGGGCTTCCCGAGGGGCTTGGCTTGGTGGGGAGGAAGAGGGGGTCGCGGCGGAGCTCCTGAACTCAGCGGAGGGGCGAGGGGTGGCCGGTGGCGGCTGCTATGGCGAACGGCGGCGATGGTGGTGTTCGGCCGTGAGGGAGAGAGCGAGGGGGGAGGAGGGGAAGAACCGCGGGAGAGTGAGAGAGAGCAGGGGGAGGGCGTGGCGTCGTTCCAGGCCATCCAGACGAGGAGGGGAGGGGCAGGCAGGCAGGGAGGGAGGTGGCGTGGCGCGGTGGCGCGCGCGCGCGCCGGGCACACTCCCCTCCCTCTGTCGAGGACGAAGACGACAGAGGAGGAGGTGGGCTGGGCCGGCCAGCTGGCTGGGCCAGAGGCGCCAGGTAAAAGGCCCAGGTAAGGTCCTCCCTTTTATTTATTTCTGTTTTTTAATTTTCTGACATTTGTTTTGATTTAAATAATATATTAAATCATTTATTTACCTTATGCCAATTTTTGCAGGAGCTAGATATATTATTCCAGAGCTCCTTTATAAATGGCATAATATTTGGACATATATTAATATATATAACTAATATATTTCCAAAGCAAATATTTATGCATTAAATCCAAATGCCCAAAATAAATACCTATGAGCTCTTAAAAATATTGATTTGATTTTTATCTCTGTCCAATATTTTCAGAGAGCAACATGAGCATTTTCTTGGACCCTTTTGGAGAAATTTTTATTTGGGTCATTTTCAAAAATGATTCTGAGGGTTTCACAAATCCCCATTTCAAATTAAATGGAATTTTAAACATGATGCACACACTCTGATGCATGACTAGCTAGGGTGTGACACCACCCTTCATTCCATAGTCCATAAAAGCTTTACCCAAAACTTGAAAACTTCACAACACAAAACTCAACAGGAAATCTTATAAGCTCCGTTAGTGAAAGAAAACAAAACCACCACATAAGGTACTGTAATGAACTCATATTTTATTTATTTTGGTGTTAAACCTACTGTATTCCAAGTTCTCTATGGTTCATATCCTTACATACTAGCCAAAGATGCATCAAAATAAGCAAACAACACGCGAAAAACAGAATCTGTCAAAACAGAACAGTCTGTAGAAATCTGTAACTAACGCAAACTTCTGGAACCTTAAAAATCCTACCAAATTAGGAAGTCCTAAACAATTTTTTTATTGATCAGCAGCAAAAAGAATCAATGCAAAAGCTTGTTCCTGTGATTTATTGAATTGTTTCTCGTGAGCCCAAAGTTTCTGTTTTTTCAGCAGAATCAAATCAACTATCATCATAGTTTATCCTATAGGTTCTACTTGGCACAGACACTAATTAAAAGCTAAAAACACATCTAAACAGAAAGTAGAAGCAAAAATTAACACTAAACAGGAACAAAAACAAAGAACATAAAGAAAATTGGGTTGCCTCCCAACTAGCGCTGTCGTTTAACGCCCCTAGCTAGGCATAAAAGCGAAGATAGATCTAAGTAGTGCCATTTTTGAACTTTGAGAAACTTGATATTATGACGTCGGGTGGTACGTTCGGCCTGATCGAGGATACGAATGGGGTACTCTCGATATGTAAGATTATCTTGGAGATCAAGCGTTTCGTGGTCCACTCCACGGATAGGATCCGAGAAGCAACGCCTGAGTTGAGAAACGTGGAAGACATCGTGGACTCTGGAGAGGTGCGGAGGTAGTTCCAACTGGTAGGCAACTTCTCCTCGTTTGGCGAGAATGCGAAAAGGTCCAATGTATCGAGGAGCCAATTTGCCTTTGATACCGAAACGATGGGTTCCCTTCAGAGGGTTGACCCGAAGATAAGCCTTCTCGTCAACCTCGAAAGTCATAGCCTTATGTTTTCGGTCATATTGACTCTTTTGACGGGATTGGGCTGTTTTCAACTTTTCACGAACGATGCGAACTTGTTCTTCTGCTTCCTGAATCATATCCGGGCCAAAGAATTGTCTTTCCCCGGTCTCTGACCAGTTAAGGGGTGTTCGACACCGTCGTCCATAGAGAACTTCAAAAGGGGCTTTACCCAAGCTAGATTGATAGCTGTTGTTGTAAGCGAATTCGGCAAATGGAAGACACTTCTCCCAGTCCATTCCGAATGAGATAACAGAGGCTCGAAGCATGTCTTCTAGAATCTGGTTGACGCGTTCCACTTGACCACTCGACTGAGGGTGGAAAGCGGTGCTAAAGGAGAGACGAGTTCCCATAGCATTTTGGAAACTTTCCCAAAATCGAGAGGTGAAAAGACTTCCTCGATCCGAGTTAATTTCCAAAGGAACACCATGGAGAGACACTATACGGGAGATGTATAAGTCTGCCAGCTGACTAGCGGTTATACTCTCACGAACAGGTAAGAAATGGGCTACTTTGGAAAGACGATCGACAACGACGAAAATAGCATTATTCCCTCTCTTGGTCCTGGGAAAACCGGTAATGAAATCCATACCAATTTTATCCCATTTCCATTCAGGAATAGCTAAGGGTTGAAGGGTGCCAGCAGGCCGTTGATGCTCTGCTTTTACACGACGACATACGTCGCAATTAGCAATATACTGAGCAATTTCTCTCTTCATCCTAGTCCACCAGAACCTCTGGCGTAGGTCCTGATACATCTTAGTACTACCGGGATGAATGGTGAGAGGAGATTCATGAGCTTCCTTAAGGATTAATCGCCTCAGGTTTCGCACTTTGGGAACCACTAGTCGATCCCCGAAGTATACGACCCCTTGATCATTAATGGAGAAGCAATTCGCAATTCCTTTCTGAATGTTTCTCTTGATGCGGGAGATTCCCGGATCTACCTTCTGTGCTTTGATAATCTGATCCGTAAGGGTAGGTTTTGCCACCAAGGTGGAAAGAAAACCTTGAGGAACAATGTGAAGGTTAAGCTTCCGAAATTCCTTATGGAGAAGCGGTTGACTTTGTTGTAACATCAGGTTGTTACAATAAGATTTACGACTTAGCGCATCAGCCATGACGTTGGCTTTCCCTGGGGTGTAGGTTATTCCTAAGTCGAAGTCTGTGATCAATTCAACCCAACGTCTTTGCCTGAGATTCAGATCCGGTTGGGTGAAAATGTACTTCAGACTTTGGTGATCAGTGAATATTTCGCAATGATTACCGAGGAGGTAATGTCGCCAGGTCTTAAGTGCATAGACTAAGGCTGCAAGCTCTAGATCATGAGTAGGATAATTCTCCTCATGTGGGTGCAATTGCCGTGAGGCGTAGGCAATTACGTGTCGATCTTGCATGAGAATGCAACCTAGTCCTTGTCGCGAGGCGTCGCAGTAGATAACAAAGTCCTTGGAGAAGTCTGGCGGTACCAGTACAGGAGCAGAAGTCAGGCGTCTTTTCAGTTCCTGAAAGCTGTGCTCACATTGTGGAGTCCACTCGAACTTCTTATCTTTCTTGAGGAGTTCGGTTAGGGGTTTAGCAACCTTGGAGAAGTTCTCGACAAAGCGACGACAATAGCTCGCTAAGCCCAGAAAACTCCGAACTTGCTTGACCGATTCAGGTGGAGTCCAATTAAGGACGGCTTGAACTCGCTCAGGGTTAACAGCAATACCTTTACCAGATATTACATGACCCAGATAGGTCACTTCTGACAACCAAAATTCACATTTAGAGAATTTGGCATAAAGGCGATGCTCTCGAAGTTTCTTCAACACTAGCCTTAGATGTTCGGCATGTTCTTCCTCGTTCTTGGAGTAGATGAGTATATCATCGAGGTAAACCACGACGAATTTATCCAAATACTCCATGAAGATTGAGTTCATTAACCGAGAAAAGGTGGCTGGAGCGTTGGTTAATCCGAAGGACATGACGGTGTACTCGTATTGGCCATAACAAGTAACAAAGGCCGTTTTAGGAATGTCCCCGTTTCTGATTTTAATTTGATTGTAGCCCAACCTCAAATCCATCTTGGAGAAGACTGAGGATCCAGCGAGCTGATCATAAAGGTCGTTGATCCTGGGGAGTGGATATTTGTTCTTGATTGTGACCAAATTGACAGGTCGGTAATCTACAACCATCCGGTCCGTACCATCCTTCTTCTTGACGAATAGGACGGGGCAAGCCCACGGAGATGAACTAGGGCGGATGAAACCCTTTTTCAAGGACTCATCGAGTTGTTTCTTAAGCTCGGCTAGTTCTAGTGGTGCCATCTTATAAGGTCTTCTAGCAATCGGAACGGTTCCTGGGATGAGGTCTATTACGAACTCAACATCCCTGTCAGGTGGAACACCTGGCAATTCCTCTGGGAAGACATCCGGGAAGTCACGGACTACCGGAATGTCCTCAAGGTCTGGCAAAGGGCTGGCGTTAAGAGAATATAACTGTCGCTTGGCTAATCGGGTCAAGACATTGACTATCTTGCCCGAAGGGTGAGTGAGTTGAACAGTCCTAGAGAAGCAATCAATTTGGGCATGATGAGCCGACATCCAGTCCATACCCAGAATGATATTAATATCTGAAGATTTAAGGGCTATCAAAGACGCGAGGAAAACAAGTCTGTCGACTTGGATTTCATTTCCATAACTTACCCTAGAGGTCTGCCATCTAGAACCAGGAGTAGAAATTTCCATAGTGGATGGCATGTCACAGAATGCAATGTTATGCAAACGAGCATAATTTTCGGATATAAAAGAATGAGAGGCTCCTGTATCGAAAAGAACAGATGCCGGGTGGCAATTAACAAGAAGCGTACCGAGAACGACGTTGGGATCCTCTTGAGCTTCTTCGGCAGAGATACAGTTGACATGGCCACGTGAGGCGGTGACCGGCTTGGCGTGGAACACTTTCCCTGTCGGCTTGCCACGGCCAACAGCTTTAGCAGATTGGTTGGGGTTGGTCTGGGGACACTCACGCATATAGTGGCCAGATTCCCCACACTTGAAACAAGTCACGGAACTGGTACGTGGAGGAGCATTGTTGGCTGGACCCCCATAGGGCTTGGCCGGTGCAGACTGTTGAACAGGGCGAGGCGCCTGGAAAGATGGCCTCGGTGTGAACCTGGGTGGCAGGGCGGTGTTGGGCACCCACACGCGGCGCTTCTGAGGACCAGCACCGGATGAGGAACCCATGTCACGGCCATGCTTGCGTGTTGCGTCATAGTCAGTCTGACCCGTTTCAGCACTGATGGCTTTGTTGACAAGTTTCTGAAAAGATGTGCACTCATGCAGACGGAGGTCACGGCGAAGCTCAGGACTAAGTCCCTTACGGAACCTTGCCTGTTTCTTGGCGTCAGTAGAAACTTCCTCGGTTGCATATCGTGCGAGGTTACCAAACTCCCTGCTATAAGCATCCACAGAGAGTCGGCCTTGGGTGAAACTGCAAAATTCCTCACGTTTACGGTCCATGAGACCCTCCGGAATGTGATGTTCACGGAAAGCCTCGCTGAATTCAGCCCAAGTAGTGACATGGCCCGCTGGGCGCATAGCTCCATAATTCTCCCACCATAGACTGGCGGGGCCTTCAAGATGATATGCAGCAAAGGTGACCTTGTCAGCCTCCGCTACCAGCGCGGAACGCAGTTTGTGAGAGATACTGCGAAGCCAGTCATCAGCGTCGAGAGGCTCGACGGAGTGGTGGAACGTGGGTGGATGTAATTTGATAAAATCACTGAGTGACACCACGTTAGTCCTCTGATGGTGTGCTGTGTTCTGTTCAATACGCTCCAACAAACGGTTGGTCTCCCGCTTGTTTCTCTCAGCTTCCATCATAACCTCGGCTAGGGAAGGAGGATGAGGCAGATTTGCATCCCTGACTTCACTGCCTTCGGCCTGCTCTTGAGGAGCAGGGTTAGTGCGCGTGTTGACCATCCTAGGTAAACAAGACAATGATTTAGTCAGGATGATAAAATTCCGACA
The DNA here is from genome assembly GCF_018294505.1 of Triticum aestivum. Classification (NCBI taxonomy): domain Eukaryota; kingdom Viridiplantae; phylum Streptophyta; class Magnoliopsida; order Poales; family Poaceae; genus Triticum; species Triticum aestivum. Next base: position 126,006,354 of record NC_057810.1, on the reverse strand, counting down.
TAGGATATAAAATGTAAGGAATAACTCGAAATGCAAGATGATCATCCGTATGACATGGTAAATACAGAAACTGCTTCTTTATTCCATCGTCATACACACCATACAGGGTTTAGTACAAGACCAAACAAAGTACTATTACGGTGAAAAGAGGATTACATCTCATCGGAGGCATTCCAAGCTCCTATACATTATTTTTCTACACCTCCGGAAAGAGTACAAACTAGGTCATATCCCACGAGTCACGCGGGACGATAGACGACACAGCTAGTGCGAACTAGTGATACTACCACTAACTCAGACCGATCCGTAGTAGTCCTCGTAGAAGTCACCTCCATAGCCTGGAAGCTCAACATGATCATCCGGAAACAGACGATCTCGCGGAGCTTGTGGACCATAGGGGCTAGGATGAGGTCTTGGACCAACAGACGGTGGCCTGCGGGGACCGCGAGGTGGGGTGATGCCTCCTACATCACGCCAACCCATCACGTCTGGCAGAGCAGATCTCACAGGATAGAGATCGCGCATATCCGAATATCCAGCTTGCACCGCCGGTGCAAACCGAGTCAATGTGGCCCAGTGGTCAGCACGGGTATTGAAGAGCTCTAACCTCAAGGCCCGATTTTCACGGTCCTTATCCTCGAGCATCTCAGCAGTGGTGCGAGTCCGTGAATCCTCCTGAGTGGGGTCAGCATAGATAGCCTGGAGATACCCTTGTGCTCCCGGAAGTGATCCTGGCATATACCGGAAATCAGAGTCCCGAAATAGACCAGATCTGACTCGCATGATGGTCATCATAGAGTAGGCGGCGTCCTGCACAGCCATCTCAATAGTAACCCCGAGTCCATAGGAGCAGTGAAGGGGCTCGGTGGATCCAGGATAAGATGGAAATATCCTGACAGTGCAGAGATACTGGCTTTGATTAAAGTCTCGGAATTGCTCTTCGACCGTGTACTCAGGATACCAGCGGTATCCAGCCTCAGTCATTACCCTGACCAACTTGGCAGTATGGCCGGGTACATCTAGGCATCGAGTCAGGCGAACCACTTGATTGAGGTCGCGAGTGGCCATCTGAAAGCACAATCATAATGCAAAGGCATTAGAATTTCTAGCAAAATTTCGGCAGCATAACAGCTGTAAATGCTCAAGAAGGATTTTGAGACATTTGACAAAGGATTTCGTACACACTCAACATCATCATATCAAAGTTCTGAGACCATCCTAACAACATAATGTAGTAGAAGAACTGAACTAGGCTTGTATCCATCAAACCTATAAGGTACTACTGATTAGTAACACGTGATCCTGATAGAGAGAATAGATCCTAATTCCTTAACCCCCGGTGGAAGAATGGACTGACTCAGATCAGAATGTCATAAGATAAAGGAGTAAAAAGAGCCTTACGTTCCAACCCACAAACAATTCCCCTACATATAACTAAAGAATTTCTAGACTCAACATCGACCAGTTTGGCTTGGAGAACCTACAGGCAGTCCGGCTCTGATGCCAACGCTGTCAGGACCCCGACTCGATGTCACATCGATCTAGCCGGTAACACCTCATATCACTTTGCGGCCTCACGCACGGTATCCCCACGGGTGTCGCCTTACCTTTGCCCGGGACCGTTTGCGCCTTTTGGCTCACGTATATGATAGTGTCGCTAGCATCCATATGATAAGGAGCCCGGGCTGACATGACTAGTCGTAAACCCAAAGTGGCACAGACTTACAGGGACAGGCATCCATGACCCAGCTTCGAACGTGTCGGTCATCAGCAAGTGGGTCCGGGCTGTAGCACTGGGCTAGCAGGACTCCGGTAAACCGGGCTGTAGCGGGCTAACAGGACTCCGGTACTCAATGCGTGACATTTCCCCGAAGGGACAGACACAGGAACGAAGAAGGACACATGCCGGCCAGCCTAAGTGTTCCAGAGCAGTAGCAAGCTACCATGGCTCAGCGGTAACACTAGGAGACATTTCCCGGTAAGAGAGGCTACTAAAGATAAACAACTAGGTAGTCAGATCCCACACATACCAAGCATTTCAATCATACACACAATATGCTCGATATGTGCAAATACAACGAAGCATCACAACATGACTCTACGACACAAGTACTTTATTTAAGGCTCAGGGAGCCATACATAACATACACAAAGGTACGGGTCTCACGACCCAACATACAAGTCATACAGTCATACAAACCAGCAGCGGAAGTAACTTGTCTGAGTACAGACAACTAGTAAAATAAAAGAGGCTTGGAAAGCCTAGCTATACTACGTGGTCCTTCACAAGCTCAGGGTCACCACCTGGGTCTTTAGCCTACTCGTTGATGTCAACGTCTACATAGAACCCATCAGAAGGGGTTGCAGCGTCTTCTGTAAAAATGTAAATTATAGCAACATGAGTACAAAGGTACTCAGCAAGACTTACATCAGATCCTACATACATGCATATTATCAAGAAGGGTTGGTGGAGTTATTGCAGCAAGCCAGCTTTGACTCTTGGCTAGACTATCCTACGATACTCCAACTTGAAATGGTTTTGCGCACACGAGTCCACTACTCACCACTTCAATACACTACCGAGGATCCACCTCCGTCTTCCTACGGAAGAGCCATCCTCGGCACTCACACTTATCTTGAGGCTTTTAGCAGTTTCCATTTACTTGTCTATGAACTGTATAGGCAACCAAGTAGTCCTTTACCGCGGACGCGGCTATTCGAATAGATCATGTTAACCCTGCAGGGGTGTACTTCTTCATACACGCTCTCACCACTTACCGTCGTTTACACGACATGTACTCGGCAACCTTCAAGCGGAAGCCCAACGTGGGTGTCGGCCACGACCTACCTAATCACCTAAGCCTCCAGTCCAGGTTTATCGCCTATCCAGGTTCCATCCGCAGGGAGTCCGGCCGAGGTTTCCCATACGGCCCCGAACGATGTGAACAGGGTTCCCGAGATACCTAACGGGTATTCGGTACACCCGGCCACGTACCTACCGCATCACAGCCCACCCCTACGGTCAGCGCTGTCCACGGCCTCCAGTAGGCTACAAACACCAGAAACTACTTGCAACTCCTGGACGGAGAACTAGGGTGAATAAGAAGTCGAGAGGGTCCATTGGTTTCGGGCCCAATGCATGGTAGTAGCTGATTCTTAAATCACACATACAGATCTCAGTGCTTAAGGTCGGCTTCAATGAAACAACCCACCATGTACTCCTACATGGCCTCTCATCGATACCTTTACCAAATCGTGTTCACCACACCACTCTCATTACCGACATAATCATTTCACTCTAGCCCATCACCCAGATGAACCAGACCTGACACGACTCTAAGCATAGCAGGCATAGCAAGGTAGGAACAACACATACATATGGCTCAATCAACTCCTACACATGCTAGTGGGTTTCATCTAGTTACTGTGGCAATGACAGGTCATGCAGAGGAAATGGGTTCAACTACCGTAGCACACAGCAGTTTGAAACGCGTTGTCTTAATGCAGTAAAAGAGAGCAGGAGCGAGAACATGGGATTGTATCGATATGATCAAATGGTTGGTTGCTTGCCTGATGGTTCGATGCACTGATACGGTTCTTCGTTAGGGTAATCACGGTACTCCTCGGAGGCAGAACCTGTCGTAAAGGACACCGATACACAACCATCACCAAACAACGTGCAACAATATGATGCATGCATGAAACATGGCAATATGAGTGTGTTGGGCTAATGCAACTAAAACCAGAAGGGTTTGAACAAATTTGGATCAAAGATTCAAATTTCAAACTCAAACATGGCCTTTTAAAGTGCTTTTCCTTATTCTGCTTAAAACATCAATTTAACTTGTTTGATCATGCATGAAAATAGTACAGATGGATAGATTAGATTTTTCTGATTATTTTTCATATATAATTTGTCTGATTTGGAGTTACAGAATAAAAGTTATGAATTTTTGAAGTTAAATAATATTCTGGAATTTCCTGATTTAAATTAAATCCAGAAATATAAATATTGCGCCAGCATGACGTCAGTGGTCAACTGCGGCTGGCTGGGGTCAAACCTGACGTGTGGGGTCCACACGTCAGTGACAGGGGGGGTTTAACAGGGTTAATTTAATCCTAATTAGGAATTAGTGGCGCTGGGGCCCACTGGTCAGTGTCAGGGGGGGTTAATTAAGCGGTGATTAGCGCTAATCTAACCACCTGGCCGACGGGGCCCACGCGTCAGTGACCCTGGGGGGGTCAAACCCCAGGTCAAACCGGCGACATGACGCCGGTGAGGCCCGAGACGGCGGCGCGATGCGGAAACGCGCTACAGGGCACGGGCGAGGCCGTGCTTGGGCTCGTTGGAGAGCCCTTGCTCCCGCGCGTCGAACGGTGGTGGTGGCCGTGCCTGAGGTGGCCGGTACCGACGACGGCGAGCTCGTGAGCGGCGGCCGGAGTTCGGCCAACGGCGGGTTAGGCGATGCAGGGCGCTAGGGGAGGCGTTGGTGCGTGCTACGTGCTCCTGGTGAGGTGTGGAGCACGATAGTGTGCTCGGCTTCGAGCTACAACGGCTCCAGCCACGGCGGCGACGAGGCACGGCGGCGGCGAGCTTCGGAGCTCAAGGGGGCGGCAACTACAGGATGCTAGGGACGACGGGGCAAGGGGGAATCGGGTCAGTGGCTCACCGCGGAGCTGCAGGGATGGTTAGCGGGCTCGGGGACGTCCGATAGCTCTCGATTCGACGGCGACGATCTCCGGTGGCCGAGGAGGGGAACGGCGACGTGGGCGGCGATGCAGGGCTTCCCGAGGGGCTTGGCTTGGTGGGGAGGAAGAGGGGGTCGCGGCGGAGCTCCTGAGCTCAGCGGAGGGGCGAGGGGTGGCCGGTGGCGGCTGCTATGGCGAACGGCGGCGATGGTGGTGTTCGGCCGTGAGGGAGAGAGCGAGGGGGGAGGAGGGGAAGAACCGCGGGAGAGTGAGAGAGAGCAGGGGGAGGGCGTGGCGTCGTTCCAGGCCATCCAGACGAGGAGGGGAGGGGCAGGCAGGCAGGGAGGGAGGTGGCGTGGCGCGGTGGCGCGCGCGCGCGCCGGGCACACTCCCCTCCCTCTGTCGAGGACGAAGACGACAGAGGAGGAGGTGGGTTGGGCCGGCCAGCTGGCTGGGCCAGAGGCGCCAGGTAAAAGGCCCAGGTAATGTCCTCCCTTTTATTTATTTCTGTTTTTTAATTTTCTGACATTTGTTTTGATTTAAATAATATATTAAATCATTTATTTACCTTATGCCAATTTTTGCAGGAGCTAGATATATTATTCCAGAGCTCCTTTATAAATGGCATAATATTTGGACATATATTAATATATATAACTAATATATTTCCAAAGCAAATATTTATGCATTAAATCCAAATGCCCAAAATAAATGCCTATGAGCTCTTAAAAATATTGATTTGATTTTTATCTCTGTCCAATATTTCAGAGAGCAACATGAGCATTTTCTTGGACCCTTTTGGAGAAATTTTTATTTGGGTCATTTTCAAAAATGATTCTGAGGGTTTCACAAATCCCCATTTCAAATTAAATGGAATTTTAAACATGATGCACACACTCTGATGCATGACTAGCTAGGGTGTGACACCACCCTTCATTCCATAGTCCATAAAAGCTTTACCCAAAACTTGAAAACTTCACAACACAAAACTCAACAGGAAATCTTATAAGCTCCGTTAGTGAAAGAAAACAAAACCACCACATAAGGTACTATAATGAACTCATATTTTATTTATTTTGGTGTTAAACCTACTGTATTCCAAGTTCTCTATGGTTCATATCCTTACATACTAGCCAAAGATGCATCAAAATAAGCAAACAACACGCGAAAAACAGAATCTGTCAAAACAGAACAGTCTGTAGAAATCTGTAACTAACGCAAACTTCTGGAACCTTAAAAATCCTACCAAATTAGGAAGTCCTAAACAATTTTTTTATTGATCAGCAGAAAAAAGAATCAATGCAAAAGCTTGTTCCTGTGATTTATTGAATTGTTTCTCGTGAGCCCGAAGTTTCTGTTTTTTCAGCAGAATCAAATCAACTATCATCATAGTTTATCCTATAGGTTCTACTTGGCACAGACACTAATTAAAAGCTAAAAACACATCTAAACAGAAAGTAGAAGCAAAAATTAACACTAAACAGGAACAAAAACAAAGAACATAAAGAAAATTGGGTTGCCTCCCAACTAGCGCTGTCGTTTAACGCCCCTAGCTAGGCATAAAAGCGAAGATAGATCTAAGTAGTGCCATTTTTGGCACTTGATTCATAAGTAGCCCGCATGATAGATCCATAAGTTAATTTGACTTTCTTTCTTGGAAAGTGCTTCATGCCTTTCTTTAATGGAAATTCGAATCTAATATTCCCTTCCTTCATATCAATAATCGCGCCAATCGTTCTAAGGAAAGGTCTACCAAGAATAATACGGCAAGAAAGATTGCAATCTATATCAAGAACGATAAAATCAACGGGCACCAAATTTCTATTTGCAACAATTAGAACATCATTGATCCTTCCCATTGGCTTTTTAATGGTGGAATCCGCAAGGTGCAAATTTAACGAGCAATCATCAAGATCATGGAAGCCTAGAATATCACATAAAGTTTTCGGAATCGTGGAAACACTAGCACCCAAATCACACAAAGCAAAACACTCATAATCCTTAATTTCAATCTTTATAGCAGGTTCCCACTCATCATTAAGTTTTCTAGGTATAGAAACTTCCATATTAAGTTTTCATCAAAAGATTGCATCAAGGCATCAACAATATGTTTGGTAAAAGCTTTATTTTGACTATAAGCATGTGGAGAATTAACAACGGATTGCAACAAGGAAATACAACTTTCTAAAGAACAATTATCATAATCAAATTCCTTGAAATCCGAGATAGTGGGTTCAATGCTATTTAAAGTCATGACCTCTCCAATCCCACTTTTACCAAATTTAGCATCAAGATCTAAAGACTCCGATTTCTTGGGACGCCTTCTAGGCAAAGTTGATTCATCATGAGTCCCATAATCATCAAAATTCATATTGCAAAACAAAGATCTAATAGGGGACACATCAATAACTTTAAGATCTTCATCATTATTTTCATGTAAACTAGAAGAACACGCTTTTATAAAGCTTTCTTTCATAGCATGCAATCTAGTGGTTCTTTCCTTGCACTCGTCAATGGAAATTCTCATTGCTTTGAGAGACTCATTGATATCATGCTTAGGAGGAGAAGATCTAAGTTTGAGAGAATCAACATCAAGTGAAAGTCTATCAACGTTCCTAGCCAAATCATCAACTTTGAGCAATTTTTCTTCAAGCAAAGCATTAACATTCTTTTGAGAAATTATAAATTCTTTCACGCTATTCTCAAAATCAGAGGGCATCTTATTAAAATTACCATAAGAATTATTGTAGGAATTTCCATAATTATTAGAGGAATTACTAGGGAACGGTCTAGAATTAAAGTTTCCTCTATAAGCATTGTTTCCAAAACTATTCCTACCAACAAAATTCACATCCATAGATTCATTATTATTCTCAATCAAAGTAGACAAGGGCATATCATTGGGATCAAGAGGAGTATTTTTAGTAGCAAACATTTTCATAAGTTCATCCATCTTTCCACTCAAAACATTAATTTCTTCTATAGCATGCACTTTTTTACTAGAAGATCGTTCGGTATGCCATTGAGAATAATTAGCCACAATATTATCAAGAAGTTTTGTAGCATCTCCTAAAGTGATTTCCATAAAAGTGCCTCCGGTGGCCGAATCTAAAAGATTTCTAGAAGCAAAGTTCAAACCAGCATAAAATTTTTGTATGATCATCCATAAATTCAAACCATGAGTAGGGCAATTGTGAATCATCAATTTCGTTCTTTCCCAAGATTGAGCAACATGCTCATGATCAAGTTGTTTAAAATTCATAATATCATTCCTAAGAGTGATGATCTTAGCGAGAGGAAAATACTTAGAGATAAAAGCATCTTTGCACTTGTTCCAAGAATCAATACTATTTTTAGGCAAAGATGAAAACCAAACTTTAGCACGATCTCTAAGTGAAAATGGAAATAACTTCAATTTAACAATATCGTTATCCGTATCTTTCTTCTTTTGCATATCACACAAATCAACAAAATTGTTTAGATGAGTAGCGGCATCTTCACTAGGAAGGCCGACGAATTGATCTTTCATAACAAGATTCAGCAAAGCAGTATTGATTTCACAAGACTCAACATCATTAAGAGGAGCAATTGGAGTACTAAGGAAATCATTATTATTGGTATTCGAGAAATCACAGAATATGGTATTATCTTGTGCCATGGCAACAAGTAGTCCAACACACAAGCAAACAGAAAACGGCAAGCGGAAAAGAGAGGAGGAGATTGGGAAAGAGAGGGCGAATAAAACGGCAAGGGTGAAGTGGGGGAGAGGAAAACGAGAGGCAAATGGCAAATAATGTAAATGCGAGGGAGATGAGTTTGTGATGGGTACTTGGTGTTGGGGAACGTAGTAATTTCAAAAAATTTCCTACGCACACGCAAGATCATGGTGATGACATAGCAACGAGAGGGGAGAGTGTTGTCCACGTACCCTCGTAGACCGTAAGCGGAAGCGTTAGCACAACGCGGTTGATGTAGTCGTACGTCTTCACGATCCGACCGATCCAAGCACCGAACGTACGGCACCTCCGAGTTCAGCACACGTTCAACTCGATGACGATCCCCGGGCTCCGATCCAGCAAAGCTTCGGGGATGAGTTCCGTCAGCACGACGGTGTGGTGAAAATGATGATGTTCTACCGGCGCAGGGCTTCGCCTAAGCTTCGCGACGATATGACCGAGGTGGAATATGGTGGAGGGGGGCACCGCACACGGCTAAGGAACGATCCGTAGATCAACTTGTGTGTTATGGGGTGCCCCCCTGCCCCCGTATATAAAGGAGCAAGGGGGAGGGGGCGGCCGGCCAAGGGAGGGCGCGCCAGGGAGGAGTCCTACTCCCACCGGGAGTAGGACTCCCTCCTTTCCTAGTCCAACTAGGAGACCTTCCATGTAGTAGGAGTAGGAGAGAAGGAAAGGGAAGAGAGAAGGGAAGGAAGGAGGGGGTGCGGCCCCTCCCCCTAGTCCAATTCGGACTAGGCCTTGGGGGGCGCGCGGCCTGCCCTAGGCAGCCCCTCTCTCTTTCCCGTATGGCCCAATAAGGCCCAATACTTCTCCCGGCGAATTCCCGTAACTCTCCGGTACTCCGAAAAATACCCGAATCACTCGGAACCTTTCCGAACTCCGAATATAGTCGTCCAATATATCGATCTTTACGTCTCGACCATTTCGAGACTCCTCTTCATGTCCCCGATCTCATCCGGGACTCCGAACTCCTTCGGTACATCAAAACTCATAAACTCATAATATAAATGTCATCGTAACGTTAAGCGTGCGGACCCTACGGGTTTGAGAACTATGTAGACATGACCTAGAACTATTCTCGGTCAATAACCAATAGCGGAACCTGGACGCCTATATTGGTTCCTACATATTCTACGAAGATCTTTATCGGTCAAACCGCATAACAACATACGTTGTTCCCTTTGTCATTGGTATGTTACTTGCCCGAGATTTGATCGTCGGTATCCAATACCTAGTTCAATCTCGTTACTGGCAAGTCTCTTTACTTGTTTCGTAATGCATCATTCCGTAACCAACTCATTTGGTCACATTGCTTGCAAGGCTTATAAAGATGTGCATTACCGAGAGGGCCCAGAGATACCTCTCCGACAATCGGAGTGACAAAACCTAATCTCGAAATACGCCAACTCAACATGTACCTTCGGAGACACCTATAGTACTCCTTTATAATCACCCAGTTACGTTGTGACGTTTGGTAGTACCCAAAGTGTTCCTCCGGTAAACGGGAGTTTCATAATTCTCATAGTTACAGGAACATGTATAAGTCATGAAGAAAGCAATAGCAACATACTAAACGATCAAGTGCTAGGCTAACGGAATGGGTCATGTCAATCACATCATTCTCCTAATGATGTGATCCCATTAATCAAATGACAACTCTTTTGTCCATGGCTAGGAAACATAACCATCTTTGATAAACGAGCTAGTCAAGTAGAGGCATACTAGTGACACTATGTTTGTCTATGTATTCACACATGTATTATGTTTCCGGTTAATACAATTCTAGCATGAATAATAAACATTTATCATGATATGAGGAAATAAATAATAACTTTATTATTGCCTCTAGGGCATATTTCCTTCAGTCTCCCACTTGCACTAGAGTCAATAATCTAGTTCACATCACTATGTGATTTAACACCAATATTCACATCTGCATGTGATTAATACCCATAGTTCACATCATCATGTGATCAACACCCAAAGGGTTTACTAGAGTCAATAATCTAGTTCACATCGCTATGTGATTAACACCCAAAAGAGTACTAAGGTATGATCATGTTTTGCTCGTGAGAGAAGCTTAGTCAACGGGTCTGTCATATTCAGAGCCGTATGTATTTCGCAAATATTCTATGTCCACAATGCTCTGCACGGAGCTACTCTAGCTAATTGCTCCCACTTTCAATATGTATCCAGATTGAGACTTAGAGTCATCTGGATTGGTGTAAAAGCTTGCATCGTTGTAACTTTTACGACGGGCTCTTTTATCACCTCCATAATCGAGAAACGTCTCCTTAGTCCTCACTAAGGATATTCTTGACCCATGTCCAGTGATCTACTTATTAGATCAAAATTGTATTCCTTTGCCAAACACAGAGCAAGGTATACAATAGGTCTGGTTCACAGCATAGCATACTTTATAGAACCTATGACTGAGGCATAGGGAATGACTTTTCATTCTCTTTCTATTTTCTGTCATGGTCGGGTCTTGAGTCTTACTCAACTTCACACCTTGCAACACAGGCAAGAACTCCTTCTTTGACTGTTCCATTTTGAACTATTTCAAAATCTTATCAAGGTATGTACTCATTGAAAAATCTTATCAAGCGTCTTGATCTATCTATATAGATCTTGATGCTCAATGTGTAAGCAGCTTCACCGAGGTCTTGCTTTGAAAAACTCTTATTCAAGTATCCTTTCATGCTATCCAGAATTTCCATATCATTTCCAATTAACAATATGTCATCCACATATAATATTAGAAATGCTACAGAGCTCCCACTCACTTTCTTGTAAATACAGGCTTCTTCAAAAGTCTGTATAAAACCATATGCTTTGATCAACTCATCAAAGCGTATATTCCAACTCCGAGATGCTTGCACCAGTCCATTGATGGATTGCTGGAGCTTGCACACTTTGTTAGCATCTTTAGGATTGACAAAAACTTTCTGGTTGCATCATATACAACTCTTCTTTAATAAATCCATTAAGGAATGCAGTTTTGACATCTATTTGCCAGATTTCATAAAATGTGGCAATTGCTAACATGATTCAGACAGACTTAAGCTTCGATACGAGTGAGAAAATCTCATCGTATTCAACACCTTGAACTTGTTGAAAACATTTCGCAACAAGTCGAGCTTAGTAGATAGTAACACTACTATCAATGTCCGTCTTCCTCTTGAAGATCCATTTATTTAACATGGCTTGCTGATCATCGAGCAAGTCAATCAAAGTCCATACTTTGTTCTCATACATGGATCATATCTCAGATTTTATGGCCTCAAGCCATTTCGTGGAATCTGGGCTCATCATCGCTTCCTCATAGTTCGTAGGTTCATCATGGTCTAGTAACATGACTTCCGGAACAGGATTACCGTACCACTCTGGTGCGGATCTTACTCTGGAAGACCTACGAGGTTCTGTAGTAACTTAATTTGAAGTTTCATGATCATCATCATTAACTTCCTCACTAATTGGTGTAGTAGTCACAGGAACAGATTTCTGTGATGAACTACTTTCCAATAAGGGAGCAGGTACAGTTACCTCATCAAGTTCTACTTTCCTCCCACTCACTTCTTTCGAGAGAAACTCCTTCTCTAGAAAGGATCCATTCTTAGCAATGAATAACTTGCCTTCCGATCTGTGATAGAAGGTGTACCCAATAGTTAACTTTGGGTATTCTATGAAGACGCACTTCTCCGATTTGGGTTTGAGCTTATCAGGTTGAAACTTTTTTCATATAAGCATCGCAACTCCAAACTTTAAGAAATGACAGCTTAGGTTTACTGCTAAACCATAGTTCATACGGTGTCATCTCAACGGATTTAGATGGTGCCCTTTTAAACGTGAATGCAGCTGTCTCTAATGCACAACCCCAAAACGATAGTGGTAAAACCGATAAGAGACATCATAGATCGCACCATATCCAATAAAGTGCGGTTACGACGTTCAGACACACCATAAAGCTGTGGTGTTCCAGGTGGCATGAGCTTGTGAAACTATTCCACATTGTTTTAATTGAAGACCGAACTCGTAACTCAAATATTCGTCTCCGCGATCAGATCGCAGAAACTTTATTTTCTTGTTATGATGATTTTTCCACTTCACTTTGAAATTCTTTGAACCTTTGAACTATTTCAGACTTATGTTTCATCAAGTAGATATACCCATATCTGCTCAAATCATCTTGTGAAGGTCAGAAAATAACGATATTTGCCACGAGCATCAACACTCATTGGATCGCATACATCGGTATGTATTATTTCCAATAAGTCAGTAGCTCGTTCCATTGATCCGGAGAACGGAGTTTTAGTCATCTTGCCCAATAGGCACGGTTCGCAAGCATCAAATGATTCATAACCAAGTGATTCCGAAAATCCATCTTTATGGAGTTTCTTCATGCGCTTTACACCGATATGACCCAAACGGCAGTGCCACAAATAAGTTTCACTATCATTATTAACTTTGCATCTTTTTGGCTTCAATATTATGAATATGTGTATTACTACGATCGAGATCCAACAAACCATTTTCGTTGGTGTGTATGACCATAGAAGGTTCTATTCATGTAAACAGAACAACAATTATTCTCTAACTTAAATGAATAACCGTATTGCAATAAACATGATCAAATCATATTCATGCTCAACGCAAACACCAAATAACACTTATTTAGGTTCAACACTAATCCCGAAAGTATAGGGAGTGTGCGATGATGATCATATCAATCTTGGAACCACTTCCAACATACATCGTCACTTCACCCTTAACTAGTCTCTGTTTATTCTGCAATCCCGTTTCGAGTTACTAATCTTAGCAACTGAACTAGTATCAAATACTGAGGGGTTGCTATAAACACCAGTAAAGTACACATCAATATCAAATATACTTATGTTCACTTTGCCATCCTTCTTATCCGCCAATCACTTGGGGTAGTTCCGCTTCCAGTGACCAGTCCCTTTGCAGTAGAAGCACTTAGTCTCAGGCTTAGGACCAGATTTGGGCTTCTTCACTTGAGCAGCAACTTGCTTGCCGTTCTTCTTGAAGTTCCGTTTCTTCCCTTTGCCCTTTTCTTGAAACTAGTGGTCTTGTCAACCATCAACACTTGATGTTTTTCTTGATTTCTACCTTCGTTGATTTCAGCATCACGAAGAGCTTGGGAATCGTTTCCGTTCTCCCTTGCATATTATAGTTCATCACAAAGTTCTACTAACTTGGTGATGGTGACTAGAGAATTCTGTCAATCACTATATTATCTGGAAGATTAACTCCCACTTGATTCAAGCGATTGAAGTACTCAGATAATCTGAGCACATGCTCACTAGTTGAGCGATTCTCCTCCATCTTTTAGCAATAGAACTTGTTGGAGACTTCATATCTCTCAACTTGGGTATTTGCTTGAAATATTAACTTCAATTCCTGGAACATCTCATATGGTCCATGACGTTCAAAACATCTTTGATGTCCCGATTCTAAGCCGTTAAGCATGGTGCACTAAACTATCAAGTAGTCATCATATTGAGCTAGCCAAACGTTCATAACGTCTACATGTACTCCTGCAATAGGTATGTCACCTAGCGGTGCATCAAGGACATAATTCTTCCGTGCAGCAATGAGGACAAACCTCAGATCACGGACCAAGTCCGCATCATTGCTACTAACATTTTTCAACATAGTTTTCTCTAGGAACACATATAAAAACATAGGGAAGCAAAAACATAGGGAAGCAACAACGCGAGCTATTGATCTATAACACAATTTGCAAAATACTACCAGGACTAAGTTCATGATAAATTCAAGTTCAATTAATCATATTACTTAAGAACTCCCACTTAGACAGACATCTCTCTAGTCATCTAAGTGATCATGTGATCCAAATCAACTAAACCATGTCTGATCATCACGTGAGATGGAGTAGTTTCAATGGTGAACATCATTATGTTGATCATATCTACTATATGATTCACGCTCGACCTTTCGGTCTCCGTGTTCCGAGGCCATATCTGTATATGCTAGGCTCGTCAAGTTTAACCCGAGTATTCCGCGTGTGCAACTGTTTTGCACCCGTTGTATTTGAACGTTGAGCCTATCACACCCGATCATCACGTGGTGTCTCAGCACGAAGAACTTTCGCAACGGTGCATACTCAGGGAGAACACTTCTTGATAATTAGTGAGAGATGATCTTAAAATGCTACCGTCAATCAAAGCAAGATAAGATGCATAAAGGATAAACATCACATGCAATCAATATAAGTGATATGATATGGCCATCATCATCTTGTGCTTGTGATCTCCATCTTTGAAGCACCGTCATGATCACCATCGTCACCGGCGCGACACCTTGATCTCCATCGTAGCATCGTTGTCGTTACGCCATCTATTGCTTCTACGACTATCGCTACTGCTTAGTGATAAAGTAAAGCAATTACAGGGCGTTTGCATTTCATACAATAAAGCGACAACCATATGGCTCCTGCCAGTTGCCGATAACTTCGGTTACAAAACATGATCATCTCATACAATAAAATATAGCATCACGTCTTGACCATATCACATCACAACATGCCCTGCAAAAACAAGTTAGACGTCCTCTACTTTGTTGTTGCAAAATTTTATGTGGCTGCTACGAGCTTAGCAAGAACCGTTCTTACCTACGCATCAAAACCACAACGATAGTTTGTCAAGTTGGTGCTGTTTTAACCTTCGCAAGGACCGGGCGTAGCCACACTCGGTTCAACTAAAGTGAGAGAGACAGCCACCCGCCGGTCACCTTTAAGCAACGAGTGCTCGTAGCGGTGAAACTAGTCTCGCGTAAGCGTACGCGTAATGTCGGTCCGGGCCGCTTCATCTCACAATGCCGCCGAACCAAAGTATGACATGCTGGTAAGCAGTATGACTTATATCGCCCACAACTCACTTGTGTTCTACTCGTGCATATAACATCTATGCATAAAACCTAGCTCGGATGCCACTATTGGGGAACGTAGTAATTTCAAAAAAATTCCTACGCACACGCAATATCATGGTGATGACATAGCAACGAGAGGGGAGAGTGTTGTCCACGTACCCTCGTAGACCGTAAGCGGAAGCGTTAGCACAACGCGGTTGATGTAGTCGTACGTCTTCACGATCCGACCGATCCAAGCACCGAACGTACGGCACCTCCGAGTTCAGCACACGTTCAGCTCGATGACGATCCCCGGGCTCCGATCCAGCAAAGCTTCGGGGATGAGTTCCGTCAGCACGACGGCGTGGTGACGATGATGATGTTCTACCGGCGCAGGGCTTCGCCTAAGCTTCGCGACGATATGACCGAGGTGGATTATGGTGGAGGGGGGCACCGCAGACGGCTAAGGAACGATCCGTAGATGAACTTGTGTGTTATGGGGTGCCCCCTGCCCCCGTATATAAAGGAGCAAGGGGGAGGGGGCGACCGGCCAAGGGAGGGCGCGCCAGGGAGGAGTCCTACTCCCACCGGGAGTAGGACTCCCTCCTTTCCTAGTCCAACTAGGAGACCTTCCATGTAGTAGGAGTAGGAGAGAAGGAAAGGGAAGAGAGAAGGGAAGGAAGGAGGGGGTGCGACCCCTCCCCCTAGTCCAATTCGGACTAGGCCTTGGGGGGGGGGGGGGCGGCCTGCCCTAGGCAGCCCCTCTCTCTTTCCCGTATGGCCCAATAAGGCCCAATACTTCTCCCGGCGAATTCCCGTAACTCTCCGGTACTCGAAAAATACCCGAATCACTCGGAACCTTTCCGAACTCCGAATATAGTCGTCCAATATATCGATCTTTCCGTCTCGACCATTTTGAGACTCCTCATCATGTCTCCGATCTCATCCGGGACTCCGAACTCCTTCGGTACATCAAAACTCATAAACTCATAATATAACTGTCATCGTAACGTTAAGCGTGCGGACCCTACGGGTTCGAGAACTATGTAGACATGACCTAGAACTATTCTCGGTCAATAACCAATAGCGGAACCTGGACGCCCATATTGGTTCCTACATATTCTACGAAGATCTTTATCGGTCAAACTGCATAACAACATACGTTGTTCCCTTTGTCATTGGTATGTTACTTGCCCGAGATTTGATCGTCGGTATCCAATACCTAGTTCAATCTCGTTACTGGCAAGTCTCTTTACTCGTTCCGTAATGCATCATTCCGTAAACAACTCATTTGGTCACATTGCTTGCAAGGCTTATAAAGATGTGCATTACCGAGAGGGCCCAGAGATACCTCTCCGACAATCAGAGTGACAAAACCTAATCTCGAAATACGCCAACTCAACATGTACCTTCGGAGACACCTGTAGTACTCCTTTATAATCACCCAGTTACGTTGTGACGTTTGGTAGTACCCAAAGTGTTCCTCCGGTAAACGGGAGTTTCATAATTCTCATAGTTACAGGAACATGTATAAGTCATGAAGAAAGCAATAGCAACATACTAAACGATCAAGTGCTAGGCTAACGGAATGGGTCATGTCAATCACATCATTCTCCTAATGATGTGATCCCATTAATCAAATGACAACTCTTTTGTCCATGGCTAGGAAACATAACCATCTTTGATTAACGAGCTAGTCAAGTAGAGGCATACTAGTGACACTATGTTTGTCTATGTATTCACACATGTATTATGTTTCCGGTTAATACAATTCTAGCATGAATAATAAACATTTATCATGATATGAGGAAATAAATAATAACTTTATTATTGCCTCTAGGGCATATTTCCTTCACTTGGTATGTCTTGACTTGAGCGAAGACCTCCCCGTCAACGGCACCAGAAATCCTTATTGCTACTCTTGAGCTTGCGTTGGTTTTCCTCGAAGAGGAGAGGGTGATGCAGCAATACTAGCGTAAGTATTTCCCTCAGTTTTTGAGAACTAAGGTATCAATCCAGTAGGAGGCTTCTCAACAAGTCCCACAAACCTACACAAACAAACAAAGAACTCGCAACCAATGTGACAAAGGGGTTGTCAATCCCTTCACGGCCACTTGCGAAAGTGAGATCTGATAGAGATAGTATGATAAGATAAATATATTTTTGGTATTTTATAATATAGATGCAGAAAATAAAGATGCAAATAAAAGTAGATTGGAAGCAAATATGATAAGAGATAGACCCGGGGCCATAGGTTTCACTAGAGGCTTCTCTCGAGAGCATAAGTGTTACGGTGGGTGAACAAATTACTGTCGAGCAATTGATAGAAAAGCAAATAATTATGAGATTATCTAGGCATGATCATGTATATAGGCATTACGTCCATAACAAGTAGACCAACTCCTGACTGCATCTACTACTATTACTCCACACATCGACCGCTATCCAGCATGCATCTAGAGTATTAAGTTCATAAGAACAGAGTAACACATTAAATAAGATGACATGATGTAGAGGGATAAACTCAAGCAATATGATATAAACCCCATCTTGTTATCCTCGATGGCAACAATACAATACGTGTCTTGCAACCCTTTCTGTCACTGGGTAAGATCACTGCAAGATTGAACCCAAAGCTAAGAACTTCTCCCATGGCAAGAAAGATCAATCTAGTAGGCCAAACCAAACCCATAATTCGAAGAGACTTGCAAAGATAACTCAATCATATAAAAGAATTGAGAGAAGATTCAATTAATATCCATAGATAAATCTGATCATAAACCCACAATTCATTAGATCTCGACAAACACACCGCAAAAAGAGATTACATCGAATAGATCTCCACAAGAGAGGGGGAGAACATTGTATTGAGATCCAAAAAGAGAGAAGAAGCCATCTAGCTAATAACTATGGACCCGTAGGTCTATGGTAAACTACTCACAACTCAACTGAGGGGCAAGGATGTTGATGTAGAAGCCCTCTGTGGTGGATTCCCCCTCCGGCAGAACGCCGGCGACGGCTCCAAGATGGGATCTCGCGGATACAGAAGGTTACGGTGGTGGAAATTGTGTTTCGGGTGCCTCCTGGATGTTTTCAGGGTACGCAGGCTTTTATAGGAGGAAGAAGTACGTCGGTGGACACCCGAGGGGCCCACGAGACAGGGGGCGCGCCCTATAGGGGGGGGGGGCTCCTATCTTGTGGAGGCCTCAGCTGCTTCTTGACTTGCACTCCAAGTCCTCTGGATCATGTTCGTTCCAAAAATCACGCTCCCGAAGGTTTCATTCCGTTTGGACTCCGTTTGATATTCCTTTTCTTCGAAACACTGAAATAGGCAAAAAAAAACAGCAATACGGGCTGGGCCTCCGGTTAGTAGGTTAGTCCCAAAAATGATATAAATGTGTAAAATAAAGCCCATAAACATCCAAAACAGGTAATATAATAGCATGGACAATCAAAAATTATAGATACGTTGGAGACGTATCACACACCTTGGCCTACCTCCTCTCTTCCACCACTTGGCCCATGAGGCCCATTAACCCCCCCCCCCCTCGGGGGTTCCGATAATCCCCCGGTACTCAGGAAAATACCCGATACACCTCGGAACTATTCCGGTGTCCGAATATAGTCTTCCAATATATCAATCTTTATGTCTAGATCATTTCGAGACTCCTCATCATGTCCGTGATCTCATCCGGGACCCCGAACAACCTTCGGTACATCAAATCTCATAAACTCATAATACCAATCGTCATCGAACGTTAAGCGTGCGGACCCTATGGGTTCGAAAACTATGTAGACATGACCAAGACTCATCTCCGGTCAACAGGCAATAGCGGAACCTGGATGCTCATATTCGTTCCTACATATTCTATGATGTTCTTTATCGGTCAAACCGCATAACAACATACATTGTTCCCTTTGTCATCGGTATGTTACTTGCCCGAGATTCGATCGTCGGTATCATCATACCTAGTTCAATATCGTTACCGGCAAGTCTCTTTACTTGTTTCATAATACTTCATCCCGTAAATAACTCCTTAGTTACAATGCTCGCAAGGCTTATAGTGATGAGTATTACCGAGAGGGCCCAGAGGTACCTCTCCAAAACACGGAGTGACAAATCCTAATCTTGATCTATGCCAACCCAACAAACACCTTCGAAGACACCTGTAGAGCACCTTTATAATCACCCTTTTACGTTGTGACATTTGGTAGCACACAAAGTGTTCCTCCGGTATTCGGGAGTTGCATAATCTCATAGTCTGAGGAACTTGTATAAGTCATGAAGAAAGTAGTAGCAATGAAACTGTAACGATCATAATGCTAAGCTAACGGATGGGTCATGTCCATCACATCATTCTCCTAATGATGTGATCCCGTTCATCAAATGACAACACATGTCTATGGTTAGGAAACATAAGCATTTCTGATTAACGAGCTAGTCAAGTAGAGGCATACTAGGGGCCTATGTTTTGTCTATGTATTCACACATGTACTAAGTTTCCGGTTAATACAATTCTAGCATGAATAATAAATATTTATCATGAAATAAGGAAATAAATAATAACTTTATTATTGCCTCTAGGGCATATTTCCTTCAGTCTCCCACTTGCACTAGAGTCAATAATCTAGTTCAGATCGCCATGTGATTTAACATCAATAGTTCACATCTGTATGTGATTAACACCCATAGTTCACATCGCCATTTGACAACAACCAAAGGGTTTGCTAGAGTCAATAATCTAGTTCACATTTCTATGTGATTAACACCCGAAGAGTACTAAGGTGTGATCATGTTTTTCTTATGAGAGAAGTTTAGTCAACGGGTCTGTCACATTCAGAGCCGTATGTATTTTGCAAATATTCTATGTCTACAATGCTCTGCATAGAGCTACTCTAGCTAATTTCTCCCACTTTCAATATGTATCCAGATTGAGATTTAGAGTCATCTGGATCGGTGTAAAAGTTTGCATCGACGTAACTCTTTACAACGAACTCTTTATCACCCCCATCACCGAGAAACATTTCCTTATTCCTTACTAAGGATAATTTTGACCGCTGTCCAGTGATCTACTCTTAGATCACTATTGTACCCCCTTGCCAAACTCATGACAAGGTCCACAATAGGTCTGGTACACAACACATCATACTTTATAGAACCTATGACTGTGGCATAGGGAATGACTTTTATTCTCTTTCTATCTTCTGCCGTGGTCGGGCTTTGAGTCTTACTCAACTTTACACCTTGTAATACAGACAAGAACTCCTTCTTTGACTGATCCATTTTGAACTCTTTCACAAACTTTTCAAGGTATTTACTCATTGAAAAAATCTTATCAAGTGTCTTGATCTATCTCTATAGATCTTGATGCCCAATATGTAAGCAGCTTCACCGAGGTCTTTCATTGAAAAACTCTTATTCAAGTATCCCTTTATGCTATCCAGAAATTCTATATCATTTCCAATCAAAAATATGTCATCCACATACAATACTAGAAATGCTACAGAGCTCCCACTCACTTTCTTGTAAATACAGGCTTCTCCAAAAGTCTCTATAAAACCATATGCTTTGATCACACTATCAAAGCGTTTATTCTAACTCTGAGATGCTTGCACCAGTCCATAAATGGATCGCTGGAGCTTGCACACTTTGTTAGCACCCTTTGGATTGAAAAAACCTTCTGGTTGCATCATATACAACTCTTCTTCCAGAAATCCATTCAGGAATGCAGTTTTGACATCCATCTCCCAAATTTCATAATCATAAAATGCAGCAATTGCTAACATGATTCGGATAGACTTAAGCATCGCTACGGGTGAGAAATTCTCATTGTAGTCAACTCCTTGAACTTGTTGAAAACCTTCCACAATAAGTCGAGCTTTGTAGATAGTCACACTACTATCAGCGTTCGTCTTCCTCTTGAAGATCCATTTATTTTCTATGGCTTGCCGATCATCGGGCAAGTCCACACTTTGTTTTTATACATGGATCCCATCTCAGATTTCATGGCCTGAAGCCATTTCACAGAATCTGGGCTCATCATCGCTTCCTCATAGTTTGTAGGTTCACCATGGTCTAGTAACACGACTTCTAGAACAGGATTACCTTACCACTCTGGTGCGGATCTCACTCTGGAAGACCTACGAGGTTCGGTAGTAACTTGATCCGAAGTTTCATGATCATCATCATTAGCTTCCTCACTAATTGGTGTAGTAATCACTGGAACCGATTTATGTGATGAACTACTTTCCAATTCGGAGAAGGTACAATTACCTCATCAAGTTCTACTTTCCTCCCACTCACTTCTTTCGAGAGAAAACTCTTTCTCTAGAAACGATCCATTCTTGACAGCGAATAGCTTGCCTTCAGATCTGTGATAGAAGGTGTACCCAACAGTTTCCTTTGGGTATCCTATGAAGACACACTTCTCCGATTTGGGTTCGAGCTTATCAGGTTGAAGTTTTTTCACACAAGCATCGCAGCCCCAAACTTTAAGAAACGACAACTTTGGTTTCTTGCTAAACCACAGTTCATAAGGCATTGTCTCAACGGATTTTGACGTCGCCCTATTTAAAGTGAATGCAGTTGTCTCTAATGCATAACCCCAAAACGATAGTGGTAAATCGGTAAGAGACATCATAGATCGCACCATATCCAATAAAGTGCGGTTACGATGTTCGGACACACCATTACGCTGTGGTGTTCCAGGTGGCGTGAGCTGTGAAACTATTCCACATTGTTTTAAATGAAGGCCAAACTCGTAACTCAAATATTCTCCTCCACGATCAGATCGTTGAAAGTTTTATTTTCTTGTTATGATGATTCTCCACTTCACTCTAAAATTCTTTGAACTTTTCAAATGTTTTCAGACTTGTGTTTCATTAAGTAGATATACCCATATCTACCCAAATCATCTGTGAAGGTCAGAAAATAACGATACCCGCCACGAGCATCAACACTCATTGGACCTCATACATCAGTATGTAAATATTCCAATAAGTCACTAGCTCATTCCATTGTTTTGAAGAACGGAGTTTTAGTCATCTTGCCCATAAGGCACGGTTCGCAAGCATCAAATGATTCATATCAAGTGATTCCAAAAGTTTATCTTTATGGAGTTTCTTTATGTGCTTTACACTGATATGACCCAAACGGTAGTGCCACTAATAATTTGCAATATCATTATCAACTTTGCATCTTTTGGCATCAATACTATGAATATGTGTATTACCACGATCGAGATTCAATAAACCATCGACATTGGGTGTATGACCATAGAAGGTTTTATTCATGTAAATAGAATAACAATTATTCTGTCTTAAATGAATAACCATATTGCAATTAACATGATCTAATCATATTCATGCTCAACGCAAACACCAAATAACATTTAGTTATGTTCAACACTAATCCTGAAAGTACAAGGAGTGTGTGATGATGATTATATCAATCTTGGAACCACTTCCAACACACATCGTCACTTCACCCTCAACTAGTCTGTGTTTATTCTGTAACTCCTGTTTCGAGTTACTAATCTTAGCAACTAAAGATGTATCAAATACCCAGGGGTTACTATAAACACTAGCAAAGTACACAACAATAACATGTATATCAAATATACCTTTGTTCACTTTTCCATCCTTCTTATCCACCATTTCCTTTGCAGTAGAAGCACTTAGTTTCAGGCTTAGGTCCAGCTTTGGGCTTCTTCACAAGAGTGAAAAATTGCTTGCAATTCTACTTGAAGTTCCCTTTCTTTCCCTTTGCCCTTTTCTTGAAACAAGTGGTCTTATCAATCATCAAGACTTGATGCTCTTTCTTGATTTCTACCTTCGTCGATTTCAGCATCACGAAGAGCTCGGGAATCGTTTTCATCATCCCTTCATACTATAATTCATCACGAAGTTCCAGTAACTTAGTGATGGTTACTAGAGAACTCTGTCAATCACTATCTTATCTGGAAGATTAACTCCCACTTGATTCAAGCGATTGTAGTACCCAGACAATCTGAGCACATGCTCACTGCTTGAGCTATTCTCCTCCATCTTTTAGCTATAGAACTTGTTGGAGACTTCGTATCTCTCAACTCGGGTATTTGCTTGAAATATTAACTTCAACTCCTGGAACATCTCATATGGTCCATGACGTTCAAACCATCTTTGAAATCCCGATTCTAAGCCATAAAGCATGGTGCACTAAACTATCAAGTAGTCATATTGAGCTAGCCAAACGTTCATAATGTCTGCATCTGCTCCTGCAATAGGTGTGTCACCTAGCGGTGCATAAAGGACATAATTCTTCTGTGCAGCAATGAGGATAAACCTCAGATCATGGACCCAGTCCACATCATTGCTACTATCATCTTTCAACTTAGTTTTCTCTAGGAACACATATAAAAACATAGGGAAGCTATAACATGAGCTATTGATCTACAACATAATTAGCAAAATACTATCAGGACTAATTTCATGACAAATTAAGGTTCAATTAATCATATTACTTAAGAACTCCCACTTAGATAGACATCCCTCTAGTCATCTAAATGATCACGTGATCCAAATCAACTAAACCATGTTCGATCATCACGTGTGATGGAGTAGTTTTAATGGTGAACATCACTATGTTGATCATATCTACTATATGATGCATGCTCGACCTTTCCGTCTCCAGTGTTCCAAGGCCATATCTGCATATGCTAGGCTCGTCAAGTTTAACCCGAGTATTCTGCATGTGCAAAACTGGCTTGCACCCGTTGTATGTGAACGTAGAGCTTATCACACCCGATCATCACGTCGTGTCTCGGCATGACGAATTGTAGCAACGGTGCATACTCAGGGAGATCACTTATACCTTGAAATTTAGTAAGGGATCATCTTATAATGCTACCGCCGTACTAAGCAAAATAAGATGCATAAAAGATAAACATCACATGCAATCAAAATATGTGACATGATATGGCCATCATCATCTTGTGCTCATGATCTCCATCACCGAAGCATTGTCATGCTATCCATCGTCACCGGCGCGACACCTTGATCTCCATCGTAGCATCGTTGTCATCTCACCAACTATTGTTACTAGGACTATTGCTACCACTTAGTGATAAAGTAAAACAATTACATGGCGATTGCATTGCATACAATAAAGCGACAACCATATGGCTCCTGCCAGTTGCTGATAACTTTGTTAAAAACATGATCATCTCATACAAAAATTTATATCACATCATGCCTTGACCATATCACATCACGGCAAGCCCTGCAAAAACAAGTTAGACGTCCTCTACTTTGTTGTTGCAAATTTTACATGGCTGCTACGGGCTTCTAGCAAGAACCGTTCTTACCTACGCGTCAAAACCACAATGATTTTTTGTCAAGTGTGTTGTTTTAAACTTTAACAAGGACTGGCCGTAGTCAAACTCGATTCAACTAAAGTTGGAGAAATAGACACCTGCCAGCCACCATTGTGCAAAAGCACGTTGGTAGAACCAGTCTCATGAACGCGGTCATGTAATGTCGGTCTGGGCCGCTTCATCCAACAATACCGCAGAATCAAAGTAAGACGTTGATGGTAAGCAGTATGACTATTATCACCCACAACTCTTTGTGTTCTATTTGTGCGTATAACATCTACGAATAGACCTGGCTCGGATGCCACTGTTGGGGAACGCGGTAATTTCAAAAAAAAATCCTACGATCACACAAGATCTATCTAGGTGATGAATAGCAACGAGAGGGGAGAGTGTGTCCACGTACCCTCGTAGACCGAAAGCGGAAGCGTTTAGTTAACACGGTTGATGTAGTCGAACATCTTCATGATCCAACCGATCAAGTACCGAATGCACGGCACCTCCGCGATATGCACACGTTCAGCTCGGTGATGTCCCTCGAACTCTAGATCTAGCTGATGTCTACTACACAACCTTCTTCTTGTAAACGTTGTTGGGACTCCAAGTGCAGAGGTTTGTAGGACAGTAGCAAATTTCCCTCAAGTGGATGACCTAAGGTTTATCAATCCGTGGGAGGCGTAGGGTGAATATGGTCTCTCTGAAACAACCCTGCAACCAAATAACAAAGAGTCTCTTGTGTCCCCAACACACCCAATACAATGGTAAATTGTATAGGTGCACTAGTTCGGCAAGAGATGTTGATACAAGTGCAATATGGATAGTAGATATAGGTTTTTGTAATATGAAAATATAAAAAACAAAAGGTAACTAATGATAAAAGTGAGGGTAAACGGTATTGCAATGCTAGGAAACAAGGCATAAGGTTCATACTTTCACTAGTGCAAGTTCTCTTAACAATAATAACACAATTGGATCATATAACTATCCCTCAACATGCAACAAAGAGTCACTCCAAAGCCACTAATAGCGGAGAACAAATGAAGAGATTATGGTAGGGTACAAAACCACCTCAATGTTATCCTTTCTGCTCGATCTATTCAAGAGTCCGTAGTAAAATAACACGAAGCTATTCATTCCGTTCAATCTAGCATAGAGTTCATACTAGAATAACACCTTAAGACACAAATCAACCAAAACCCTAATGTCACCTAGATACTCCATTGTCACCTCAAGTATCTGCGGGCATGATTATATGATATGCATAACACAATCTCAGATTCATCTATTCAGCCAACACAAAGTACTTCAAAGAGTGCCCCAAAGTTTCTACCGGAGAGTCAAGACGAAAACGTGTGCCAACCCCTATGCATAGGTTCATGGGCAGAACCCGCAAGTTGATCACCAAAACATACATCAAGTGGATCACGTGATATCCCATTGTCACCACAGATAAGCACAGCAAGACATACATCAAGTATTCACAAATCCTTAAAGACTCAATCCGACAAGATAACTTCAAAGGGAAAACTCAATCCATTACAAGAGAGTAGAGAGGGAGAAACATCATAAGATCCAACTATAATAGCAAAGCTCGTGATACATTAAGATCGTGCCATAGAGAGAACACAAGAGAGAGAGAGAGAGAGATCAAACACATAGCTACTGGTACATACCCTCAGCCCCGAGGGTGAACTACTCCCTCCTTGCCATGGAGAGCGCCGGGATGATGAAGATGGCCACTGGTGAGGGATCCCCCCTCCGGCAGGGTGCCGGAACGGGCTCCCTAGAGGTTTTTGGTGGCTACAGAGGCTTGCGGCGGCGGAACTCCCGATCTATTGTTGTCTTTGATGTTTTTAGGGTATATGGGAATATATAGGCGAAAGAAGTCAGTCAGGGGATGCTCGGGAAGCCCACGAGACAGGGGGCGCGCCCAGTAGGGGGGGGGCACCCCCACCCTCGTGGCCACCTCAAAGCTTTCTTGACTTCAACTCCAAGTCTCCTGGATCACGTTCGTTCCAAAAATCACGCTCCCGAAGGTTTCATTCCGTTTGGACTCCGTTTGGTATTCCTTTTCTTCAAAACACTGAAATAGGTAAGAAAACAACAATATGGGCTGGGCCTCCGGTTAATAGGTTAGTCCCAGAAATAATATAAAAGTGCTTAGTAAAGCCCATAAACATCCAAAATAGATAAGATAATAGCATGAATGCTTCATAAATTATAGATACGTTAGAGACGTATCAGCATCCCCAAGCTTAATT
This sequence comes from Triticum aestivum, assembly GCF_018294505.1. Taxonomy (NCBI): domain Eukaryota; kingdom Viridiplantae; phylum Streptophyta; class Magnoliopsida; order Poales; family Poaceae; genus Triticum; species Triticum aestivum. The sequence goes on along the minus strand of NC_057810.1, from coordinate 125,979,426 downwards.
CCTGCTCGTCCTCGAGTAGGTAAATGATAAAAGAAAGAATTTATGAAGTGTGAATGCTAGCAGGTGCACAAATTTGATCAATGATAATTTCAATCACCTTTTCTAGCATGATTATATGTCATAACAGTAGTTCATCTCATAAAACTTCTCAAGATCAAGTAACAAGCTATTCACATGTTAAAGCATAGACCATAAACTTTCTTGAAAACTAGCAAACTTCATTCTCAGTCATCAAACAATTACAATTCATCTTATTTTCAGGAAGGGTCTATGTCAGAGCTTTATTTAGCAAACTCCACATACTCAACTATCATATAGTCTTCTACAATTGCTAACACTCACGCAATACTTATGGTTATGGAGTTTTAATCGGACACTGAGAAAGATAGGGGCTTATAGTGTTGCCTCCCAAAGTATTCACCTTTGGGTGATGTCAACAATAATAGTTCATGCTAACTTACATCCAATTGGATATATATATATCAGGATCTTTCCAACACGAGGTGCTTGCCAAAGGATAAAATGGAAAAAGGGAAAGGTGAAGATCACCTTGACTCTTGCATAAAGTAAAAGGCATAAAGTAAAAGATAGGCCCTTCGCAAAGGGAAGCGGAGGTTGTCATGTGCTTTTAGGGTTGGATGCACAAAATCTTAATGCAAAAGAACGTCACTTTATATTGCCACTTGTGATATGAACCTTTATTATGCAGTCCGTCGCTTTTATTACTTCCATATCACACGATCGTATAAAGCTTATTTTCTCCGCACTAATAAGTCATACATATTTAGAGAGCAATTTTTATTGCTTGCAACATGACAACTTACTTGAAGGATCTTACTCAATCCATAGGTAGGTATGGTGGACTCTCATGGCAAAACTGGGTTTAAGGATATTTGGAAGCACAAGTAGTATCTCTACTTGGTGCAAGGAATTTGGCTAGCATGAGGGGGAAAGGCAAGCTCAACATGTTTGAATGATCCATGACAATATACTTTAACTGAGATGTGAGAAAACATAACCCATTATGTTGTCTTCCTTGTCCAACATCAACTCTTTAGCATGTCATACTTAATGAGTGCTCACAATTATAAAATATGTCCAAGATAGTATATTTATATGTGAAATCTCTCTTCCTTCAATATTATTTCATGAATTGTTCAAATGACCAATACAATGCTTGCTAACCTTCAATAAATTTACAACCTCTACTTCTTAGATGTGAAGTCATTACTCCCCATGGGATAAGCAAATGAAAAATTTAAAATTTCAGATTTATGACATTTAACTCATTCAACCATTTACTCATAGGATATAAGTGAAGCACACGAGTAAATGGCAAACTACTCCAAAAAGATATAAGTGTAGATCAATGAGTAGCTAAATAGTTATGTAAATATGTGAAGACTCTCTCCCATTTAAGAATTTCAGAACTTGGTATCTTATTCAAACAGCAAGCAAAACAAAATAAAATGGCATTGCAAGGATAGCACGACTTTTGTGAAGAAGCAAAAACTTAGGTTCAACCGATACTAACCGATAATTGTTGAAGAAGAAAGGTGGGAGGCCTACCGGGGCATCCCCAAGCTTAGATGCTTGATACTTCTTGAATATTATATTGGGATGCCTTGGGCATCCCCAAGATTGAGCTTTTGTGTCTCCTTAATTCCTTTTATATCTCGGTTTCCTAAATCTCAAAAGCTTCATCCACACCAAACTCAACAAGAACTCGTCAGATAAGTTAGTATAAACCAATGCAAAACCTTATCATTTTCTACTGTAACAAATCACTAAAGTTATTATTCAACATTGCATACTAAATGTCTCTGCATATTTAATACTGCTATCCTCAAATAGAATCATTAAACAAGCAAACATATGCAAACAATGCAACCATAACAGCAATCTGCCAAAACAGTATAGTCTGTAAGGAATGCAAGATTCATCATACTTCCCTAACTACAAAAATTATGAGAAACATATTACGCTGTAGAATATTTATCAGTGCTCAATATGCAAAAAGTTTCAACATTATACCATTCTCTGACTTTTCTAGGGAATTTTTGCAACAGCGGTAAAGTTTCTATTTTCAAACAGCAACATGTATACTAGCAAAATAAGCATGGTAAAGGCTATCCTTGACATTTTTATTGAAAATATAGAAGCAAAACATTATTATAAATAACAGAAAGCAAATACTAACAAAATAAAATGACGCTCCAAGAAAAACACATATCATGTGGTGAATAAAAATATAGCTCCAAGTAAAGTTACCGATGAACAAAGACGAAAGAGGGGATGCCATCCAGGGCATCCCCAAGATTAGGCTCTTGGTCGTCCTTGCATATTACATTGGGGTGCCTTGGAAATCCCCAAGCTTAGTCTCTTGCCACTCCTTATTCCATAGTCCATCGAATCTTTACCCAAAACTTGAAAACTTCACAACACAAAACTCGACAGAAAACTCGTAAGCTCCGTTAGTATAAGAAAATAAAACAACCACTTAGGTACTGTAATTAACTCATTGTAAATTCCTATTGGTGTAATATATACTGTATTCCAACTTCTCTATGGTTCATACCCTCCGATACTACTCATAGATTCATCAAAATAAGCAAACAACACGTAGAAAACAGAATCTGTCAAAAAACAGAACAATCTGTAGTAATCTGTATCAAACGTATACTTCTGGAACTCCAAAAATCCTACCAAATTAGGAAGTCCTAAGAAATTTGTGTAAAAATCCAGATCAAAAGGTATCAGATCAAAATCACGTTTCTGTGAATTATTAAAACTAATTTACTGGGTGCAAAAGTTTCTGATTTTCAGCAGGATCAACACAACTATCACCGTAAGCTATCCTAAAGGTCTTACTTGGCACTTTATTGAAACAAAAGCTATAAAACATGATTACTACAGTAGCATAATCATGTGAACACACAAAAACAGTAAGGATACATATTGGGTTGTCTCCCAACAAGCGCTTTTCTTCAATGCCTTTTAGCTAGGGATGATGATGACAATGATGCTCGCATAAAAGATAAGAATTGAAACATAATGGGAGAATCATGAAGCATATGACTAGCACATTTAAGTCTAACCCACTTCCTATGCATAGGGATTTTGTGAGCAAACAACTTAAGGGAACAATAATCAACTAGCATAGGAAGGCAAAACAAGCATAACTTCAAAACTTTAAGCACATAGAGAGGAAACTTGATACTATTGCAATTCCTACAAGCATATGTTCCTCCCTCATAATAATTTTCAGTAGCATCATGAATGAATTCAACAATATAACCAGCACATAAAGCATTCTTTTCATGATCTACAAGCATAAAATTTACTACTCTCCACATAAGCAAATTTCTTCGCATGAATAGTAGTGGGAGCAAACTCAACAAAATAATTATCATGTGAGGCATAATCCAATTGAAAACTAAAATCATGATGACAAGTTTCATGGTTATCATTATTCCTAATAGAATACAAGTCATCACAATAATAATCATAGATAGCATCTTTGTTCTCATAATCAATTGGAACCTCTTCCGAAATAGTGGATTCATCACTAAATAAAGTCATGACCTCTCCAAATCCACTTTCATAATTATCACAATAATATTCAACATCCTCCAAAATAGTGGGACCATTACTTCCTAAAGTTGACACTCTTCCAAACCCACTTTCATCAATATAGTCATCATAAATAGGAGGCATGCTTTCATCATAATAAATATTCTCATCAAAACTTGGGGGACTAAACATATCATCTTCATAAAACATAACATCCCCAAGCGTGTGGCTTTGCATATAATTAGCATCATGGATATTCAAGGAATTCAAACTAACAACATTGCAATCATGCTCATCATACAATCTAGTACCAAACATTTTAATGCATTCTTTTTCTAGCAATTGAGCACAATTTTCCTTTCCATCATTTTCATGAAAGATATTAAAAAGACGAAGTGTATGAGGCAAACTCAATTCCATTTTTTTTATTTTATAAACCAAACTAGTGATAAAACAAGAAACTAAAAGATTCGATTGCAAGATCTAAAGATATACCTTCAAGCACTCACCTCCCTGGCAACGGCGCCAGAAAAGAGCTTGATGTCTACTACACAACCTTCTTCTTGTAGACGTTGTTGGGCCTCCAAGTGCAGAGGTTTGTAGGACAGTAGCAAATTTCCCACAAGTGGATGACCTAAGGTTTATGAATCCGTGGGAGGCGTAGGATGAAGATGGTCTCTCTCAAACAACCCTGCAACCAAATAACAAAGAGTCTCTTATGTCCCCAACACACCCAATACAATGGTAAATTTTATAGGTGCACTAGTTCGGCGAAGAGATGTTGATACAAGTGCAATATGGATAGTAGATATAGGTTTTTGTAATCTGAAAATATAAAAACAGCAAGGTAACTAATGATAAAAGTGAGCGTAAACGGTATTGCAATGCTAGGAAACAAGGCATAAGGTTCATACTTTCACTATTGCAAGTTCTCTCAACAATAATAACATAATTGGATCATATAACTATCCCTCAACATGCAACAAAGAGTCACTCCAAAGCCACTAATAGCGGAGAACAAACAAAGAGATTATGGTAGGGTACGAAACCACCTCAAAGTTATCCTTTCTGCTCGATCTATTCAAGAGTCCGTAGTAAAATAACACGAAGCTATTCTTTCCGTTCAATCTATCATAGAGTTCATACTAGAATAATACCTTAATACACAAATCAACCAAAACCCTAATGCACCTAGATACTCCATTGTCACCTCAAGTATCCGCGGGCATGATTATACGATATGCATCACACAATCTCAGATTCATCTATTCAACCAACACAAAGTACTTCAAAGAGTACCCCAAAGTTTCTACCGGAGAGTCAAGACGAAAACGTGTGCCAACCCCTATGCATAGGTTCATGGGCGGAACCCGCAAGTTGATCACCAAAACATACATCAAGTGGATCACGTGATATCCCATTGTCACCACAGATAAGCACGGCAAGACATACATCAAGTGTTCTCAAATCCTTAAAGACTCAATCCGATAAGATAACTTCAAAGGGAAAACTCAATCCATTACAAGAGAGTAGAGGGGGAGAAACATCATAAGATGCAACTATAATAGCAAAGCTCGCGATACATCAAGATCGTGCCATACAGAGAACACGAGAGAGAGAGAGAGAGAGAGAGAGAGAGAGAGAGAGAGAGAGAGAGATCAAACACATAGCTACTGGTACATACCCTCAGCCCCGAGGGTGAACTACTCCCTCCTCGTCATGGAGAGCGCTGGGATGATGAAGATGGCCACCGGTGAGGGATCCCCCCTCCGGCAGGGTGCCGGAACGGGCTCCCGAGAGGTTTTTGGTGGCTACCGAGGCTTGCGGCGGCGGAACTCCCGATCTATTGTTGTCTTCGATGTCTTTAGGGTATATGGGAATATATAGGCAAAAGAAGTCGGTCAGGGGACGCTCGGGGGGCCCACAAGACAAGGGGGCGCGCCCAGTCAGGGGGGGGCACCCTCGTGGCCACCTCGAAGCTTTCTTGACTTCAACTCCAAGCCTCCTGGATCACGTTCATTCCAAAAATCACGCACCCGAAGGTTTCATTCCGTTTGGACTCCGTTTGGTATTCCTTTTCTTCAAAACACCAAAATAGGCAAGAAAACAGCAATATGGGCTGGGCCTCCGGTTAATAGGTTAGTCCCAAAAATAATATAAAAGTGCTTGGTAAAGCCCATAAACATCCAAAATAGATAAGATAATAGCATGAATGCTTCATAAATTATAGATACGTTGGAGATGTATCACCAGCTGAGGCCAAGGCAGTGTTCCGTTAGCACGACGGCGTGGTGACGGTGATGACGAAGTTATCGATGCAGGGCCTCGCCTAAGCACTAAAATGATATGTCTGAGGTGGAAAATTATGGAGGGGGGCACCGCACACGGCTAAATATCAACTTGTGTCTATGGGGTGCCCCCTCCCCCGTATATAAAGGAGGAGAGGGAGGAGGAGGCCGGCCAGGGGAGGAGGCGCGCCAAGGGGGGGCATGCTACCTCTTGAGCACTACGTTGGTTTTCCCTTGAAGAGGAAAGGGTGATGCAGCAAAGTAGCATAAGTATTTCCCTCAGTTCAGAGAACCAAGGTATCAATCCAGTAGGAGGCTACGCACAAGTCCCTCGTACCTACACAAACAAACAAGAACTTCGCAACCAACGCGATAATGGGGTTGTCAATCCCTTCACGACCACTTGCGAAAGTGAGATCTGGTAGAGATAATAAGATAAGATAAATATTTTTGGTATTTTTATGATATAGATTGAAAAGTAAAGATTGCAAAATAAAGTAGATCGGAAACTTATATGATGGAAAATAGACCCGGGGGCCATAGGTTTCACTAGTGGCTTCTCTCAAGATAGCATAAGTATTACGGTGGGTGAACAAATTACTGTCTAGCAATTGATAGAAAAGTGCATAGTTATGAGAATATCTAGGCATGATCATGTATATAGGCATCACGTCCGTGACAAGTAGGTCGAAATGATTCTGCATCTACTACTATTACTCCACACATCGACCGCTATCCAGCATGCATCTAGAGTATTAAGTTCATAAGAACAGAGTAACACATTAGCCAAGATGACACAATGTAGAGGGATAAACTCAAGCAATATGATATAAACCCCATCTTTTTATCCTCGATGGAAACAATACAATATGTGCCTTGTTGCCCCTGCTGTCACTGGGAAAGGACACCGCAAGATTGAACCCAAAGCTAAGCACTTCTCCCATGGAAAGAAAGATCAATCTAGTAGGGCAAACCAAACTGATAATACGAAGAGACTTTCAAAGATAACCAAACATACATAAAAGAATTCATAGGAGATTCAAATATTTCTCATAGATAAACTTGATCATAAACCCACAATTCATCGGATCTCGAGAAACACACCGCAAAAAGAGTTACATCGAATAGATCTCCAAGAAGATCGAGGAGAACTTTGTATTGAGATTCAAAGAGAGAGAAGAAGCCATCTAGATAATAACTATGGACCCGAAGGTCTGTGGTAAACTACTCACAACTCATCGGAGAGGCCTTGGCGATGATGTAGAAGCCCTCCGTGATCGATTCCCCCTCCGTCGGAGCGTCGGAAAAGGCTCCAAGATGGGATCTCACGGGTACAGAAGGCTGCTGCGATGGAAATAGGGTTTTGTGGTGCTCCTGGATGTTTTTAGGGTACATAGATATATATAGGCGAAGGAAGTTAGTTAGGGGAGCCACAAGGGGCCCATGAGGGTGGGGGCGCGCCCACCCCCCTAGGGCGTGCCCTGGACCCTTGTGGCCGCCTCGTCTACTTCTTGACGTCCACTCCAAGTCTCCTGGATTGCGTTTGTTCCAAAAAGATCTCTCCCGAAGGTTTCATTCTGTTTGGACTCCGTTTGATATTCCTTTTCTACGAAACACTGAAATAGGCAAAAAAAATAGCAATTTGGGCTGGGCGTTCGGTTAATAGGTTAGTCCCAAAAATGATATAAAAGTGTATAGTAAAGCCTATAAACATCCAAAACAGGTAATATAATAGCATGGAACAATCAAAAATTATAGATACGTTGGAGACGTATCAAGCATCCCCAAGCCTAATTCCTGCTCGTCCTCGAGTAGGTAAATGATAAAAACAGAATTTTTGATGTGGAATGCTACCTAGCATAATTCTCAATGTAATTTTCTTCATTGTGGCATGAATCTTCAGATCCAAATGATTCAAGATAAAAGTTCATATTCACATGAAAACAATAATACTTCAAGCATACTAACAAAGCAATTATGTCTTCTCAAAATAACATGGCTAGAGAAAGCTATCCCTACAAAATCACATAGTCTGGCTATGCTCTATCTTCATCACACAAAATATGTAAATCATGCACAACCCCGATGACAAGCCAAGCAATTGTTTCATGCTTTTGATGTTCTCAAACTTTTTCAACTTTCACGCAATACATGAGCGTGAGCCATGGACATAGCACTATATGTGGAATAGAATGGTGGTTGTGGAGAAGACAAAAAAGGAGAAGATAGTCTCACATCAACTAAGCGTATCAACGGACTATGGAGATGCCCATTAATAGATATCAATGTGAGTGAGTAGGGATTTCCATGCAACAGATGCACTAGAGCTATAAGTGTATGAAAGCTCAACAAAAGAAACTAAGTGGGTGTGCATCCAACTTGCTTGCTCACAAAGACCTAGGGCAGTTTGAGGAAGCCCATCATTGGAATATACAAGCCAAGTTCTATAATGAAAAATTCCCACTAGTATATGAAAGTGACAACATAGGAGACTCTCTATCATGAAGATCATGGTGCTACTTTGAAGCACAAGTGTGGAAAAAGTATAGTAACATTGTCCCTTCTCTCTTTTTTTCTTTTTTTGGTGGGCTTCTTTGGCCTCTTTTTTTATTTGGGATTCTTTGGCCTCTTTTTTTATTTGGGATTCTTTGGCCTCTTTTTTTATTTGGGATTCTTTGGCCTCTTTTATTTTTTATAAAGTCCAGAGTCTCATCCCGACTTGTGGGGGAATCATAGTCTCCATCATCTTTTCCTCACTTGGGACAATGCTCTAATAATGAAGATCATCACACTTTTATTTACTTACAACTCAAGAATTACAGCTCAATACTTAGAACAAAATATGACTCTATGTGGATGCCTCCGACGGTGTATCGGGATATGCAATGAATCAAAAGCGACATGTATGAAAGAATTATCAAGGTGGCTTTGCCACAAATACGATGTCAACTACATGATCATGCAAAAGCAATATGACAATGATGATGCGTGTCATAATAAACGGAACGGTGGAAAGTTGCATGGCAATATATCTCAGAATGGCTATGGAAAGGCCATAATAGCTAGGTATGGTGGCTGTTTTGAGGAAGATATATGGTGGGTGTATGGTACCGATGAAAGTTGTGCGGCACAAGAGAGGCTAGCAATGGTGGAAGGGTGAGAATGCGTATAATCCATGGACTCAACATTAGTCATAAAGAACTCATATACTTATTGCAAAAATCTATTAGTCATCGAAACAAAGTACTATGCGCATGCTCCTAGGGGGATAGATTGGTAGGAAAGGACCATCGCTCGTCCCCGACCGCCACTCATAAGGAAGACAATCAAAAAATAAATCATGCTCCAACTTCATCACATAACGGTTCACCATACGTGCATGCTACGGGAATCACAAACTTTAACACAAGTATCTATAAAATTCACAACTACTCAACTAGCATGACTCTAATATCACCATCTTCATATCTCAAAACAATTATAAGGAATCAAACTTCTCATAATGTTCAATGCACTCTACTCCCTCCGTTCCTAAATATAAGTCTTTCTAGAGATTCCACTACACACTACATACAGATGTATATAGACATATTTTAGAATGTAGATTCACTCATTTTGCTCCGTATGTAGTCCATAGTAGAATCTATAAAAAGACTTATATTTAGGAACGAAGGGAGTATATGATAGTTTTTATTATACCCAACTTGGATGCCCATCATATTAGGACCAATTTTATAACCAAAGCAAATACCATGCTGTTCTAAAAGACTCTCAAAATAATATAAGTGAAGCATGAGAGATCAATAATTTCTACAAAATAAAACCACCGCCAAGCTCTAAAAAGATATAAGTGAAGCACTAGAGCAAAATTGTCTAGCTCAAAAGATATAAGTGAAGGACATAGAGTATTCTAATAAATTCCAATTCATGTGTGTCTCTCCCAAAAGGTGTGTACAGCAAGGATGATTGTGGTAAACTAAAAATCAAAGACTCATATCATACAAGATGCTCCAAGCAAAACACATATCATGTGGTGAATAAAAATATAGCTCCAAGTAAAGTTACCGATAGACGAAGACAAAAGAGGGGATTCCTTCTGGGGCATCCCCAAGCTTAGGCTTTTGGTTATACTTGAATTACCTTGGGGTGCCATGGGCATCCCCAAGCTTAGGCTCTTTCCACTCCTTATTCCATAGTCCATCAAATCTTTACCCAAAACTTGAAAACTTCACAACACAAAACTCAACAGGAAATCTCATAAGCTCCGTTAGTGCAAGAAAGCAAAACCACCACTTTAAGGTACTATAATGAACTCATTCTTTATTTATATTGGTGTTAAACCTACTGTATTTGAACTTCTCTATGGCATACCCCCCGATAAGATTCATCAAAATAAGCAAACAACACACAAAAAACAGAATCTGTCAAAAACAGAACAGTCTGTAGCAATCTGTAAGTTTCGAATACTTCTAGAACTCTAAGAATCCTACAAAAATAGGAAGTCCTAGGAAATTTGTCTATTAATCTACTGCAAAAAGAATCAACTTAAAAGAACATTTCTGTGATTTATTAAAATTATTCTCGTGCGTGCAAAAGTTTGTGTATTTCGGCAAGATCAAATTAACTATCACCCAAGATGATCCTATAGGTTCTACTTGGCAGAAACACTAATTAAAACATAAAACCACATCTAAACAGAAGCTAGATTAATTATTTATTAAATAACATCAAGGAAAAATATTGGGTTGTCTCACAACAAGTGCTTTTCTTTAAACCCTTTTAGCTAGGCATGGATAATTTTAATGATGCTCACATGAAAGACAAGAATTGAAGCGCAAAGAGAGCATCATGAAACACGTGACAAACACATCTAAGTCTAACATACTTCCTATGCATAGGCATATTATAAGAAAACAAATTTGCAAGGCAAGCAAAAACTAGCATATGCAAGGAAGAAGAAAGAGACGATAGTAATCTCAACATGACGAGAGGTAATTTAGTAAGATAAAAATTTCTACGACCATATTTTCCTCTCTCATAATAATTACATGTAGGATCATAGGCAAATTCAACAAAATAGCTATCACATAACATATTCTCAACACGATCCACATGCATGTGAAGTTGGCACTCTTCCAAAATAGTGGGATTATCAATAACTAAAGTCATGGCCTCTCCAAACCCACTTTTATCAAAAATACCATAAGATTGAACATCCTCCAAATATGTGGGATCTAAAATTGACACTCTTACAAACCCACTTTCAATATTATTGCAAACACTATTATCAATATCATATTCATCATGGGGCTTAAATAAATTTTCAAGATCATAAGAAGAGTCACCCCAATCATGATCATTGCAACAAGTAGTAGACATAGCAAAACAAGCATCCCCAAGCTTAGGGTTTTGGATATTATTAGCACAATTGACATCAAGAGAATTTAAAATAAAATCATTGCAATCATGCTTTTTATTCATGGAGCTATCGTGAATCTCTTCATAAATTTCTTCATCACAATTTTCAGATTCACGAATTTCAAGCAAAACCTCATAAAGATAATCTAGTGCACTCAAATCACTAGAATTTGGTTCATCATAATTGGATCTCTTAAAAAGATTGGCAAGAGGATGAGGATCCATAGATCTTAGGTTCTCTGTTTAGCAATAAATAAACAACTATTCCAACCAAACAAGCAAACGAGCCAAGTAAGACATCAAAGCAAACGAAAATACGAACAGAAGCACGGCGAATAAAATGACAAGTGTGAAGTGGGGAGAGGAAAATGAGAGGCAAACGGCAAATAATGTAATGCGATGGATAAGAGTTTGTGATGGGTACTGTTGGCGTTCTGGGAACAGGGGTCCCCAGACTTGCCTGCCTGCGACCTGTGACGTGGCTCAAGGGGCGGCCCAACACGGCCCATCTTCATCGGCACGAGCTCAAGACACTCGCGAGGGGCCAAGTCTCGCGGGGTGGACGATAGGAAGCTTCCTCAGGCACGACCTCGTCAGGCTGGCTTACAAGGAGATGGAGAGATCAAGGTGGGATACCTCACGAGGTGCCCATGATGCAAGCCATGACGACCAAGGGCGCCAGGCAGGCGCCAGCCCGTGCAGTGTCCTCCTTTCCTCTTTGGTGCAAAGGGAGCAAGCGCAGGCGAGATCATCAAGCAAAGGCATCCGTTTCGGTGCAACAAGATCAAGACCGTCGCAACGGCAGGAAGGAAGTCATTGTGGATCCCAAGCCGGCGTCACCACCAGAGCCTTTGATAGGCGAGGACCAACTTTAGTCAGGATAAGTGTACTGGATGTTTCCCTTCAAAATGGCCAATTGTTGGCGCCCTTCCCGCTCAATATTTGGGAAGAGGCCCAGGGCCTTTGCCTATAAATAGGACTAGCCACCCACGAGGATGAGCACCTTCGAGAGACCAGTAGAAAGGACGACTGAACTCCCCCTAGCAGTTCATTGCACCAGCCAAGAACAGACCCTCGCGAGGCCGTTCTTCCTTATATTGTTCATCATAAGCCCAAGAGGCAATCCACCACACCACAAACTAGAGTAGGGTATTACACCACAATGATGGCCCGAACTAGTATAAACCCTGTGTCTCTTGTGTTGTTCCTTTCATAGCTTAGATCCTAGTGAGGCGGCGAGGTGCAGGTAGGTAGAGGGCGAGATTTCCGCACGCACCCCAGTGTTCGAATCTAGAGGGTCTGCCGGAACCCGAAATCCGACATTTGGTGCGCCAGGTAGGGGTGCGCCGGAATTCGTCTTCCGCCGCCCTGTTCTTCACCGACCATCGCATCCATGTCAGACGCTCGTCGGGCCCGCATCGAGCGCCGAGCCGCTCTCGCTTCCCGCGTCACCCAGACGGCCCCCGTCGGCGGTCGCCCCCGCCGTTCCCCGTCGCTTGCCGTCAACGCCTCCACCGGCCCGGCGGGGAACGAGCAGCAAGCATCGTCCCAGCATCCGTCCGTGAGGCAAGACGGCCGCACTGCTACTCCCTCGCTCACCCCAGCTGGTTCTTCGTCCCGCGCACTCCGCGCGCCCATGGAGCTCGAGCTGCGCTCATCGCGGCAAACGAGCTCCTGCACTACCGCCCAGTCGACGATGTCTACAAAGAGTGGCTCGACCGCTTCGCCGAGCTCGTCCGCGCCGCAATGGATTTTCCCGCGCCGTCCATCTCGCTGCACCGCGCCCCGCCCTGCGCGGGCTATGAAGCTCCGAGGGCGCCTCAGCCGCCTCCCCCTCAAGAAGGCGCCCAGGCCCCAAGGCGCGTGGCCCCTGGGCGGAACCCACTCCGTCCGGCGCGAGCGCGGCAAGAGCGGAGTTTCCAAGAGGTCCCTCGCCCCCAAGAAGCTGCCCAAGTGCTCCCTGCTCCGACCCGTCACGACCACGCTCATGTTCCAGCACGCCAAGACTCCGCGCTGCTCCCAGCTGCAGCACATGGGGACCCGCAAGACCAAGCTCTTCGTCACCAAAGGCCTCCCGTGGCCATCGCAGGCTGCCGCGCCTTCACCGCCGAGCTGTGCAGCATCGCATGGCCCGACAAGTTCAAGCCAGACCTGCCTCCTCGCTACGACGGCACGGTCGACCCTGCGGAGTTCCTCCAGCTCTACGAGCTGGGCATCGAAGCCGCCAACGGGGACGAGAAGGTCATGGCGAACTGGTTTCCCATGGCACTCAAGGACGGGGCCCGCACCTGGCTCCTGAACCTGGCTCCTGGCACGATCTCCTCCTGGGACGAGATGTGCACCCGCTTCATCGCCAACTTCCAAGGTACTCGCAACCGGCCACCTGCCATGAGCGACATGCGCCGCATCAAGCAGCAACCAGGGGAGACCCTGCAGAAGTACATCCAGCGCTTCAACAACGCATGCCTCAAGATTCCCAAGGTGACCGAGGAGGCCATCATCTCAGCCTTCTCCGACGGTGTGCATGACGTCAAGATGAAGGAGGAGCAGGCGATGCATGAAGATATGTGCACTTCCTTGGAGCTGTTCAACTTGGCGACCAAGTGCGCCAGGGCTGAGGAAGGGCGCCTTTCCCTCCTCGAGCTGCCAGCCGCAGACCCAGAAGAGAAGAAATCCAAGGCCAAGGACGTGAAGCGCAAGGGGGCTGTCGTGCTCGCGGCAGAACCAGACACCAAGCGGGGCAGAGATCAGCCCGAGTCTTTCAAGGGCAGCCGGTACTGTGTGTACCACGACCTCCACACCCATAACACCAACAAATGTCAAGAGGTCCAAGCCATGCGAGAAGGGAGGATCGGCCGGCACCCCGACCGCAACGATTGAGGCTACGGCCGAGGAGGAGGAAGGAATGTAGGACGCTGGGAAAACCACGGCCCTCGCCAAGGGTGGCGCGACCGACCTCGTGAGGATCGCTGGCAGGATCAGCCTCGCGAGGGAGACTGGAGGGATCAGCCTCACGAGGATCGTCCACAAGGAAATGCAGGCCTCCCTCCACTGCCGTCGCAGCCAAGGAGAAACGAGGACCATCATCAGGACGAGGGGGCTGGGGGCTTCCAGGAGCCGCGCGCGATCGCCTGCATCCTGGGCGGAGCTCAAGCCCCAGCCTCTCGACGCATCTTCAAGCAGTTCGCTCGCGAAGTGAATGCAGTCCTCCCCAAGCTCGAAGCCACGCGCCGCCTCAGGTGGTCGGTGTGCGCCATCACGTTCAGCTCAGCGGATCAGCTCAAGTGCGCGGCCACAGCTGGAGTCCTCCCGATGCTTTGCTCCCCAGTCATCAGCAACATGCAAGCCACCAGGACCCTCATCGACGGTGGGGCAGGGCTCAACGTCCTGTCCGTAGAGACATTCAACAATCTCCAAGTGCCTTACGATCGGCTTCAGCCAACCAAGCCTTTCTCCGGAGTCACCGATGGCTCCACGGTTCCGATTGGGCAGGTCCGCCTCCCTGTCACCTTCGGGGCGCGCAACAACTACCGCACTGAGCTCATCGACTTCGACGTCGCCCACATTCTCCTGCCATACAACGCCATCCTCGGGTACCCAGCTCTCGCCAAGTTCATGGCCGTGACTCATCACGGCTACAACGTCCTCAAGATGCCAGGAAGCGGCGCAGTCATCACGGTGCCTTGTGAAGAAAGAGACGCAGTGTGCTCCCTGGAGCGAGCTTTTCAGGCCGCATCACTTGAAGATCCAGATCGCGGGAGCGGGAGGCTCCCTGAGACCGCTCCCAAGAAGAAGAAGACATTGCCAGGCCCGACCCCTCAGGAGGCAGGCCCCTCAGGGTATGCGCCTGCTCAGGGGGCACCTCCTTCTGTCGCATAGGAAGGCGCGCCCGGTGCCCTCCTCAAGCAAGGCTCGAGGGCTCCCTCCTGGAGGGCCACCGACCTTGCTAAGGTCACGAGGGAGGCGCTTGGGCACCACTTGGAGGCGTGTTTCAAAGCACCTTTCCCTCAGGAAGGAGCAAGGCAAGGAGGGCCAAACCCTCAGGAGTTCGTCAGTCAGATCACGCAGGATTTGCAGGAGTCAAGAGTCATGAGTGGCAGCCGCCGCTTACTCGCCACAGCTCCCCATCCAGGCGAGGATGGCGGGATGCGCGTCTGCATCGACATCCCAGGGCTCAACTGAGCCGCCTCTTAGGAGCGCTTCTGGCCCTCACGCGCGGGGCGCTACGAAAGCCCACCCCACAGCTACATTCGCATGCCCTACGGCTTGCCGAAAGCGGCCGCCACGTACCAGCGCCTCATGGGAAGCATCCTGGAGGCTCAGGAGGCTAGGCGTTCCGCAGTCCTGGCGGAGATGGAGATGGTCTACGAGGAGCCACCAGCGCCTCCGGAACCTCCCAAGGCTCCTGGGCCTAGGGGCTCGTGAAGATCGGCTTCCGCAGCCCACGACGTCCGCTACTTCAACACCCCTTCGTCTTCAACGCTGTTAGGTGACATCCTTCAAGTTTCGTTTCCAGCTAGGAGCGCCCTCCCAGGGCTGCATTATTCCCAGGCCGCATGGGTCCGTCCCTGCAGCATGTATCCCCTTTTTACTTTATGTTCCTAGCTTACTTTGTTGGGGCGCCTCTCGGGCTGCATCATCCCCAAGTCGCTCGGGTCAGACCCAGCGGCATGTACCCCTCTTGCGTTTATTTTCGGGCCATGCGTTCGACCCATCATGCTTGTTATTTGATGCCTGTCCACGGCACCTCTTCTTCCTTCATATCGGTCGCTTGCATGTTAAAGGCGGGGGTACCTGAGCATCGCGACTCATGGGCTCCTACTGGCTCTCCAGCCCTCACCCTCTGGCTTTGTCCACGGTATCGCGACCTGGCATACCAGCGTCGGCTGAGACCCGCTCGAGGGCCGGGACCCGAGGACGTAGAGCATCGACATCTAACCAAATTTGCAGGAACACATCACAAGTTAAGGCCCAATGCCAGGCGCAACCCGCCTTGAGGTAGGGCCCCGTGAGTCCCGCGCTGGCTCACGGGTGCCCAGATACACCTCCTCAGGCCCTACCATGCCAGCCACGTGTCAGGGCGGGGCTGTACGCGCCCCGGGGGCTCCTTCCGGAGGGGAGCCCCCTCCCATGCACCAGTGGAAGCACCACGCCTTCGGTTAATAGGTTAGTCCCAAAAATGATATATAATTGTATAGTAAAGCCCATAAACATCCAAAACGGGTAATATAATAGCATGGAACAATAAAAAATTATAGATACGTTGGAGACGTATCAGGGCAATCCTACTCCAAGTAGGTTTCGGCCCCCCTTTCCTATTCCCACAAGGAGAAGGGGGGAGGATGGGGAGGAGAGAAGGAAAGGGGGGGCGCCCCCTTAGTCCAATTCGGTTTGGGCTAGGGGGCATGCGCCACACCTTGGCTTTCCTCCTCTCTTCCACCTCTTGGCCCATGAGGCCCATTAACCTCTCGGGGGGTTCTGGTAAGCCCCCGGTACTCCGAAAAATACCTGATACACCTCGGAATTATCCCGGTGTCTGAATATAGTCTTCCAATATATCAATCTTTATGTCTCGACCATTTAGAGACTCCTTGTCATGTCCGTGATCTCATATGGGACTCCAACAACCTTCGGTACATCAAATCACATAAACTCATAATACCAATCGTCATCGAACGTTAAGCGTGCGGACCCTACGGGTTCGAGAACTATGTAGACATGACCGAGACTCATCTCCGGTCAATAACCAATAGCGGATATGGATTCTCATATTGGTTCCTACATATTCTATGAAGTTCTTTATCGGTCAAACCGCATAACAACATACGTTGTTCGCTTTGTCATGTGTATGTTAATTGCCCGAGATTCGATCGTCGGTATCATCATACCTAGTTCAATCTCGTTACCGGCAAGTCTCTTTACTCGTTCCGTAATACTTCATCTCGTAAATAACTCATTAGTTACAATGTTTGCAAGGCTTATAGTGATGAGTATTACCGAGAGGGTCCAGAGATACCTCTCCGAAACACGGAGTGACAAATCCTAATCTTGATCTATGCCAACCCAACAAACACCTTCGGAGACACCTATAGAGCACCTTTATAATCACCCTTTTACGTTGTGACATTTGGTAGCACACAAAGTTTTCCTTCGGTATTCGGGAGTTGCATAATCTCATAGTCTGAGGAACTTGTATAAGTCATGAAGAAAGTAGTAGCAATGAAACTGTAACGATCATAATGCTAAGCTAACGGATGGGTCATGTCCATCACATCATTCTCCTAATGATGTGATCCCATTCATCAAATGACAACACATGTCTATGGTTAGGAAACATAATCATCTCTGATTAACAAGCTAGTCAAGTAGAGGCATACTAGGTATTTATGTTTTGTCTATGTATTCACACATGTACTAAGTTTCCAGTTAATACAGTTCTAGCATGAATAATAAACATTTATCATGAAATAAGGAAATAAACAATAACTTTATTATTGCCTCTATGGCATATTTCCTTTAATAAATACAAGGTTATATGGCATGAAATTTGTGTCATTTGATTCATATTTAAAAATACTTTGTTACCACATAATTCAAATATTAAAAGAGTAATTGATGATTCCAATTCTTGTCTTAACGAAATGAAATACGTCCTATTCATCGGAACGGATGGAGCTAATTACAGGTAGTCACATCATGTCTTTGCTCTGGACACCCATCACTCGGCAACATTATGTTGTGTGCTAATTACGGTAGCTGGGTACGTTCTTATATTATGGGATGGAGGAAGTATTTTATTCTTGAGCTAACATGAAATATGTGCCATTCCCATGTTAAAAGAAGGATTTTTTTAACATTAGCTCCTGTTGCACGCCTTGATCATGGAATATTCACATAGTTTGTTTCTGTTTGTAATTAGTTCAGAGTGTTTTACTTTTATCTTTGTTTGACTAAGGAGCTCGTCTAGAAGACCGAATATAAGAAAAATTTAGGCGTGTTTGGTTTGCCCACATCTACCGCAACCAGGTCCACGAGATGCAAAATTGCAATGTTCAGTTGCCTGAAGAAGGGGATGAGCCAGGCACGCACACCCTTAAAGCAACCCTCAACCAGGCTCAGAGGGAATGACCAAATCGATCATTTCAGTGATCAAGACCCCACACAGGCACATCATGGCATACAGTTGCACAAGGGTCTGTCGTGGTCCTAAGACCGACAGTAGAAAGGGGGGTAGGTGTGGAGAGGCAAGATCCTAGCTATGGTGAAGGTGTACACACAGGATTTACGAGTTCAGGCCCTTCGCGGTGGAAGTAAAAGCCCTACGTCTCGGTGCCCGGAGGCGGTCGACTGGATTATATGTGTGTGGTGTAACAGGGGGTGCGAACCCTTGTGCCAGAGGAGGGGGTGGCTTATATAGAGTGCGCCAGGACCCTAGCCATCCACCATTACAAGGAGTTCAATGTACATAAAGACGGGGCGTTACTGGAAACGCCAGACATAAGTGCTACTAATGATATTAAAGACTACAGAGTGAACACCTGATCGTTGCAGTGCTGAGTGGATCCTGGTCTTCAGTAGGCCGAGTGGTTCCCTATATGGTCAAGTGACATCAGGTAGGAGGGATGCTCGAGTGACATGATTGGTCGAGTGGATTGCACTCGACAACTTTGACTCGGGGTTCTTTGTCGTCTCTTAGACTTCTTGCTTCTAGGGTAGTGACCTTGGGTAGGGAGTATAGGTCAAGTCCATGACCCTACACTGGGTCTGTATCCTCATCAGTAGCCCCAGAATGGATTAAGGTCCAAGTGGAAGGTAGGTTGAAGTTGAACTTCCTCTGAGTCTTGCGTCTCGCGAGTGTATCACACAGGACGGGAGGCTCACGTTGGGACTTCAGCCTCGAATCAGTTGCCTTGATCGATTTAGAAAATCTCTGAGTGAACTTGTAACATCAACTGTCGAGTGTTGTCTTGGGATCCAGAATCTCTGGCGCAATTGATTGCGGTTTGTCCCGGATTTCACGTTATTCGAAATTTCAAGGAAGCACGTGGGACGGAGCGGGCCGAAGTGAGCGGGATGGATAAACAGGAGTGCCTCGATTTCTGGGCCACCTTTTTTGCCACGTATGTCGTGCGCGACTGTTGCGGGATTTGACAGGATCGCCTGGACCCACGCGTCAGCCACTCGGAAGCGGCCCTTTATAAGGCAACGGGGCCGAGGCGCTGGTACTATGCGCGTCTGTTTTCTCCTCTCCTCCTCTGTTTCTCCATTGCATCCGGATCCTCTACTCTTGACGCCGCCACCCCGCCACCATGGTGAAGGACAAGACAGCGGCGCTGGAACGTGCGAAGAAGGCGACGGGGGCGGCGAAGGGCAAGAAGAAGAATCGCGGGTCGTCGTCGCGCTCGGCGCTGCCGCCAGGTTGGATCCAAGGCGATTGGATCCGGTCTTCGCTCTGGCAGGACGATCTGGATGAGCTGATGGAGTCTGGGCTGATCGCCGAGGGCGCGGCGAGGTTGCCGGAGGGAGAGACGAAGCCGCGGCCACGACCGGGTGAGTGTGTACTACTTTCCACCCATGTCGACCGGGGCTTCTCGCTTCCTCCGCACCCCTTCTTCCAGGGCTTCCTGAACTTCTTTGGTGCCCAGCTCCATCATTTTTCTCCAAATATTATCACGTACCTCGCCGCATTCGTGTCTATGCGCGAAAACTTTCTGGGGTGTCGACCGCACTAGGGTCTTTTCAAGCATATTTTCACTATCCATTCTTAGTCGGTGAAGAAAGCAAACTCAAGTGACGAGAAAACACATGTCATTCACATGTGTGGGGGTTTGGGTATCCAGAAGAGGCAGAGGAGCTGTTTCCCTTCCATGACCCTTCCTGAATCTGTTAGAGGTTGGCAGTCGACCTGGTTCTACTGCCAGGACCTCGAAACTCTCCAGGTCAGTCGTCAGGACTTCCCCACTTCACCTTTGACCGTGTTTAGACTCCTTCTTTACTGAAAGTGACTGCTGCTGAGAGCGTGGAGACGAACATGCTAGTTGATAAGGTAGTCCAACTGATCAATCAGGACCTGCTGGAAGTATTCCTCAGTCGATGCATCCAGCCTCTCCAAGCCCGTGACCACTCCATGTGGATGTACACTGGGGCCAATGACACCGCTCGGGTCCATCCAGAAGAAGTACCGGCCAAGACAGTGGCCATGTGGTTGAAGAGCATTACAGCCAACAAGGAAAACCCTAGAGGTGCCAGGAGAGTCGTCCCCTTTAGTGATGACAATCAGCCTGACAAGGTACATCCTCTGTTCCGACTGTTTTCGAATACTCATTCCGACTATCCTGAGACCGACTGACTTTCACTCGATATCTTCTCTTTGTAGGTTTTTACTGACATGTATTCGATGCCCAATGGTGAACAAGTTCTGGAGCAAGGTCAGGAGGGAGAAGCCAGTGCGGAGGAGAGCGGTGAATGAGAATCTTCGGACAATGAAGACAAGGAGGAGAGCGAGGAATCATACGACGAGGAGGAGGTCGACTCGCCGCCCCGCTCTGAACACCGATCCAAGAAACACCATGACCCAGCGGGCAGGCGTGGAAAGAACGTAGCCCTAAGCACCCAAACGCAGAAGAGTGCCCGGACGTTGACTCCGGAGACAACAGAGAAAGTCGCTAAGCAGCCCAAGGTGGTTCCTCCAAAGGCTCAGAAGACTCTGCCGAGGATCAAGATGGACGTCCCTGTTGCCTCAGGGTGACCATCTTTCTTGTGCTTTTCTCTGCCGACTAATACTTCCGTTCTGACCGAATGGATCATGTTCCTTTCCAGCTCGACCTCTACTGCGACTGACATGGATATTGACAAGGCTCCAGGAGACAAGGAGACCAACGACGCAGCCACCTCTCGAGCTGGTAAGTCCGCTCGACCAGAACTCGCTTAGTCGATTGAGTTGTCGGTCAGTTGAATTTCCGATGTTTTTATTTTGCTGTAGTTCCAGGAGAGATTGTTGTGCTTCCCGATGATGAAGAAGAAGAAGTGCCCCTACAGGAGAGGAGGTAGAGAGGCAGGGGCTCAAGCAGGAGAGGGCTTGAAGTTCAAGTCCCTCAGTCGATGCCGGCGCTTGAGGCGGTGGTCGAGCGATCCGGAGATCTGGTTCGGACCAACGTCACATTCGCCAACCCGCTGACGACTAATCGTCCATCGGGGTCGACTGTTCCGGCTCCTGCTGCTCTGGTGCAACTCCACGCATCTGACCCAGCGGCTGCTTCAGCCGCGTTGGAGCCATCACTTTTTACTGCATACTAGACCCCGAATGACTCGCCAAGTGCTGCCAGGGAGGCTCTTCGCCAGGTGAACCTTGTCATGGAGCAGGTGAACGTGATGCATGAGGACAGCCAGGTGGCCTATAACATCAGCACCGCTCTGCAGACCAATGTTAAGGTCAGTGATCTCTCGGCTGAACTTTTGAATGTTGTCCAAAATGTGAACCTACTATCATGAGTCTATGTTTCATATCCGATCACCCACTGGGGTGTGTTTGCTTTAGAGCTTTAGGAGATCTTCCACTCCACTCGACTTGTTCTGAGTCTTAATGTTTTGTCTGAACCAGTGGGGGTATGTATAGTGCACCCACTGGGTGTAGTCCCCGACACCACGGTCGACTGCTGGCAGTCGACTGAGGTCTGAGAATCTACTTTTGTTGTTGTTTTTCTTAACTCACACTGGGCAGACCATGCTGAGTGTTTTTCTAGGTCAGTGGGGGCACGCCAAGTGCACCCACTGGGTGTAGTCCCCGAGACTACTGTTGAATATGTGATTCGGCAGTAGTCTTAGAATAAATTTCACTGTCATTGTCTTTTGTTTCTGTCGACTAACATATCTCTCTCGCTGACTGCAGAGGTCTTGTGATCTTGGGGCTCGACTTTCTAAGTTAAACAAGAAGCACATCAGCCTCGAACTTGATCTCGAACTGGCGAAGAAGAACCTCAAGACTGGTCATGAAGAAACCGACATCATGGGAGGTAACCACTCGACACTTGCCCACCTTTGTGGCTCACGCTTTTCAGTGTTGTTTCTTTCAATCTCTTTGAACCGAGTGACTTCACATGAGCAGATGTGCATAGTGAACCGTCAGCTTCAAGCTCGTCTAAAGAGTGTTGTTTCTTTAGAGAAAATGAAGGAAGCTCTGGAGAAGAAGGATCTGGATCTTGCTGCTGCTCAAAAAGAAGCATGAGAGAAGACAGCGCTTGCGGACAAGAAGCTGGCTTCGGTTGACAAATGGAAGAGGAGAACTCGAAGCTGAAGACTGCCATCTCTGAAGCCAATTAGGAAGTTGAGCAACTGAAAAGGCACAAGGAGAACCTAACCAACGAAGTCGGAAACCTCAGAGCCAAGACGAGCAAACTGGAGTCCAATTTGGGACAACTTGCTGCAAAACTGGTCCTGAAGCTCGAAGGTATCGCCACTCGACTGGTTAATTGCCGTCGACTGGAATATTTTGTTATATTGTCGACTCACCACTTTTCCTGATTGTGCAGAACTTTGTCAGGATTTCGAAGCTGAGACTAGGCGGGTCAAGACAGGTCTCGACCCTATTAATTATCTTGTGAAATATGACGTTGCGATGAACTTGCTGCGGTTGGAGTCATGCATGGACAGTGCTATCGCTTATCTGGCTCGAATGAAGACGACGATGACCTGGGTTGATGCCGAACTCTGGCCCCAGGTGGAGCTTTCACAAGATCTCGAGTCATTGATGACTCGACTAAATCAGATCCCTGGCTGAGTGCAGGAATGGAAGAAGTCATCTGCGTACTGCGGTGTTGACGTTGCCTTGTCATTGGTCCGAGTGCACTGCAAAGACGCCAGAGAAGACAAGCTGGCGGCCCTCAAGGTTGCCAATACTAAGAAGCACTCCTTCCAATCCTTCATGGATACCTTCTGTAACGCCCCGGATTCGATGCGCCAGGTGTCTGCCAGTTATTCGTCGTCATTGCCATGTGAAAGCACAAGTGCTCCCCAGGTGGTTTTGGTAATTAATGTCAACATAACTCTTGTTGGACTAACACTTTTATCTAGTATATTTCAGACAAGTTCAACAATGAAGTGGCATGGACTAAAGGATGTGGAACTCCTTCAAGATGCTAAGGACAAGGGATTGGCTAAAGCTTCAAGCTCAAGACTCTTCATTTTACATTTTAGTGATCCAAGATCACATTGAGTCTATAGGAAAAGCCAATACTATCAAGGAGGGATGAGGTGTTGCTTGATGAGCCTCTTTCTTCATGTGCTTAGTGATATGCTCAAAAACCCTCAACTACTTACTCACATCCACATATGACCTAAACCTAAAGCCCAAATCGGTCACACCGATTCTTTCTATCCGGCGCCACCGAGTTCAGATGTCATAGCCACTGCCACAAACCCTAGGCAAATCAGTCTCACCGATAGGGATCTCGGTCTCACCGAGTTTGGATTGTAATCTCTCTATGTATGTCCATTATCAAAATCGGTCTTACCGAGTTTGAGCAATCGGTACTACCGAGATTACAATGCAAACTCTCTGGTTAACTTATTACCAAAATCGGTCCCACCAAGTTTGAGTAATCGGTCCCACCGAGTTTGCCTGACCAACTCTCTGGTTAGCTAATTACCAAAATCGGTCTCACCGAGTTTGTGTAATCGGTCTCACCGAGATTACGTTATGCCCTAACCCTAACCATATCAGTCCTACCGAGTTGCATTTTGGTCCCACCGAAAATCCTAACGGTCACTAGGTTTACTAAATCGGTCTGACCGAGTTTGTTGATTCGGTCCCACCGAGATTGGTAAATTGTGTGTAACGGTTAGATTTTGTGTGGAGGCTATATATACCCCTCCACCTCCTCTTCATTCGTGGAGAGAGCCATCAGAACAAACCTACACTTCCAACTTACCAGTTCTGAGAGAGAACTACCTACTCATGTGTTGAGGCCAAGATATTCCATTCCTACCATATGAATCTTGATCTCTAGCCTTCCCCAAGTTGCTTTCCACTCAAATCTTCTTTCCACCAGATCCAAATCCTATGAGAGAGAGTTGAGTGTTGGGGAGACTATCATTTGAAGCACAAGAGCAAGGAGTTCATCATCAACGCACCATTTGTTACTTCTTAGAGAGTGGTGTCTCCTGGATTGGCTAGGTGTCACTTGGGAGCCTCTGACAAATATTGTGCAGTTGAACCAAGGAGTTTGTAAGGGCAAGAAAATCGCCTACTTCGTGAAGATCTACCGCTAGTGAGGCAAGTCCTTCGTGGGCGACGGCCATGGTGGGATAGACAAGGTTGCTTCTTCGTGGACCCTTCTTGGGTGGAGCCCTCCGTGGACTCGCACAACCGTTACCCTTCGTGGGTTGAAGTCTCCATCAACGTGAATGTACGATAGCACCACCTATCGGAACCACGCCAAAAACATCTGTGTCTCCAATTGTGTTTGAATCATCCAAAACCCTTCCCTTTACATTCTTGCAATTTGCATGCTTTACTTTCCGCTGCTCATATACTCTTTGCATGCTTGCTTGCTATATGTTGTGAATGTTAAACTTGTGCCTAAACTCCACTTAAACTTAAATTTGCTAAAAACTGCAACTTTGGTACTTAGTGTCTAATCACCCCCCCTCTAGACACCTCTTCTCAAGGTCCTACAAGTGGTATCAGAGCATCGGTCTCCATTGCTTTGGTTTAGTCACCATTGGTGGAAGATGGATGAGTCTACTTTGGGGAGTCTTAGACATAGAGTGCCTATACTTGATGGAGAATATTTTCATGAGTGGAAAAATGAGATGCTTGTAATTTTCAATCAATATAATTTGAACAAGTACATTGCTAGTCCTTGGGCACCTTATGTTGATCCTATGCATCCTACCCTTGATGAGTCGATTGTCATGATTAGGAATGTTAGAACTGTTAATCTTATCACTAGAGGCTTGCCT
Organism: Triticum aestivum; assembly: GCF_018294505.1. Classification (NCBI taxonomy): domain Eukaryota; kingdom Viridiplantae; phylum Streptophyta; class Magnoliopsida; order Poales; family Poaceae; genus Triticum; species Triticum aestivum. The sequence continues at coordinate 125,954,188 of NC_057810.1, read as the reverse complement.
AGAAACTTGATTATAAACTTGCCCACTCTTGTGTGTGCCTACACTATATGGAAATTTCTTGAGGAACGATTTCCTAATTATTCCTTGAAAAATCTTGATGAAATTCTTCATAAGTATATTACCTTGAGTAAGATGAATTCCAATGATCCTATGTTTGGTGATCGTCTATTTGAACTTACAAATCTTATGCGTGCCAAAGGAAATGTTCGAATTATTAGCGATATTATTTCCGAAGCCACTAGAATTCATAAGAAAGATTATTGTCAAACTCATACTAATGAATCACTCTCACTAGGAATTGATCCACCACATGACGATGTTGAACATGGATACTATGATGAGGATGATGATGATGACTTTGATCTTGATGATGCAATGAGACACTTTGGTCTTATGGCAAATCTTTGGGGATATATGGCAGGAGGAAAGGAATGGGTCCTTGACAGTGGATGTACCGATCACATGACCGGAGATAAACACATGTTTCGTGAGCTTGCTGAAAATGATAGTCCTCGAAAGTATGTCACTTTCGGTGACAACTCCAAGGGTAAGGTGGTTGGCCTTGGTAAGGTGGCCATATCACATGACAGCTCCATTCAGAATGTTATGCTCGTTGAATCTTTTGGCTACAACTTACTTTCAGTATCTAGACTTGTTGATTTCGGTTTCAATGTCCTATTTACTGAAGTAGATTGCCAAGTGTTTCATTGAGACAATCATAAAATGGTCTTTACCGACATACGTAGAGGTGATCTATACATTGTTGATTTCACTAAAAAGGCTCAACCAAAAACTTGCTTCATTGCTAAATCCTCAAAAGGTTGGTTATAGCATAGACGACTAGGTCACGTTGGCATGAGAAACCTTGACAAGCTTATTAAAGGGAATCATATCCTTGGTGTTAATGATGTCATATTTGATAAGGATAGACTTTGCAGTGCTTGTCAAGAAGGTAAATAGGTTGGAGGAAGGCATCCCGTGAAGAACATCATGACCACAAGGAGGCCCCTTGAGCTACTTCACATGGATCTCTTTGGTCCCAACGCTTATAAAAGCCTCGGTGGAAATTCTTTTGGTCTAGTTATAGTTGATGATTTTTCAAGATTTACGTGGGTGTTCTTTCCCGATGATAAATCGCAGGTCCAAAAGATCTTCAAAAACTTCGCTAGGAAGGCCCAAAATCAGTTTGAAGTGAAGATCAAGAAGGTTCATAGTGACAACGGAACGGAGTTCAAGAACGCAAATGTGGACACCTTTCTTGATGAAGAAGGGATTTCACATGAGTTCTCGGCTACGTACACACCTCAACAAAATGGAGTTGTTGAGAGGAAGAACCGGACGCTCATCGAAATGGCGAGAACGATGCTTGATGAGTACAAGACACCGAAGCACTTTTGGGCAGAAGCGGTTGAGACAGCTTGTCATGCAACAAATTGCTTGTATCTTCACAAGCTACTCTGCAAGACGGCATACGAGCTCCTCACCGGTAATAAACCCCAAGTTGGATACTTTCGAGTATTCGGCTCAAAGTGCTACATTCTTGATAAGCATCGTCGTTCTAAATTTGCTTCTAAGTCTCATGAAGGTTTCCTACTAGGTTATGGCTCAAACTCTCACACTTACCGTGTCTACAACAATTTCACCCGAAAGGTTGAAGAGACGGTAGATGTGAAGTTTGATGAATCTAACGGCTCGCAAGTAGAGCAATTGCCAATTGATGTAGGAGACAAAGATCCTTCGGAAGCAATCCAAGACTTGTCTATTGGCAAGGTTCGTCCAACGGAGGTGAAGGAGAGTACCTCGTCCGTCCAAGTGGAAGCTTCTACTTCACGACAAGGTGAACCAAGAGTTGATATGGAAGCATCCACAAGTGGGACACACCAAGATGAAGAAAACGAGGAAGTGCATCAAGAACGTCAACAACCTCCTTCTCCACCACGACAAGAGAACGACAATGCCAACAATGAAGAAGATCAAGAAGAAGAATAAGAAGATGAAGAAGATGTTCAACCAAGACCCAAGCAAAAGCTTTCACGAGTTCGAGCAAGAATTGCTAAAGACCATCCCGTCGAGCAAATCTACAATGATATTCAAACCGGGAGAATCACTCGCTCTAAAACTCGTTTAGCTAAATTTTGTGAAAACTATTCTTTCATCTCTAGCATTGAACCTATGAAGGTCGAAGAAGCATTGGAAGATCTGGATTGGATAAATGCTATGCATGAAGAGCTACACAACTTTGAGAGAAACCAAGTTTGGACATTGGTTGAGAAGCCCGACAACAACCACAACATCATCGGTACCAAATGGGTGTTTCGCAACAAGCAAGATGAAGATGGACAAGTAGTTCACAACAAAGCACGTCTCATCGCCCAAGGCTACACACAAGTCGAAGGTATGGACTATGGTGAGACTTATGCTCCCGTTGCTAGACTTGAGTCGATTCGCATCTTACTTGCCTATGCTAATCACCATGATATCACATTGTATCAAATGGACATTAAAAGTGCTTTTCTAACTGGTGAAATAGAGGAGGAAGTTTATGTTAAACAACCTCCCGGCTTTGTCAATCCTAAGAAACCCAATCATGTCTATAAACTTCGCAAAGCTCTTTATGGTCTTAAACAAGCTCCTAGAGCTTGGTACAAATGCTTGACTAAGTTTCTTCTTGGAAAGGGATTTGAAATTGGGAAAATTGATTCTACTCTTTTTACTAAAAGGGTTAATGGAGAATTATTTGTATGCCAAATTTATGTTGATGATATCATATTTGGATCAACTAACCCTCATTTTAGTGAGAAGTTTGGAAAGCTAATGTCGGAGAAGTTTGAGATGTCAATGATGAGTGAACTCAAATTCTTTCTTGGGTTGCAAATCAAGCAAACTAAGGAAGGTACTTTTGTCTCTCAAACGAAGTACACTAAGGACTTATTCAAGAAGTTCAATATGCAAGAATGCAAAGGTATGTCTACACCCATGCCTACTAGTGGACATCTTGATTTGACCAAAGATGGTGAACCGGTTGATCAAAAGGTTTATCGCTCTATGATTGGTTCATTGTTATACCTATGTGCTTCACGTCCCGATATTATGCTAAGTGTGTGCATGTGTGCAAGATATCAAGCTGCTCCTAAAGAATGTCATCTTAAGGCTGTGAAAAGGATAGTGAGATACTTAATACATACACCAAATTTTGGCATTTGGTATCCTAAGAGGGCCTCTTTCGATCTTGTTGGCTACTCTGACTCAGACTATGCCGGAGACAAGGTTGATAGAAAGTCCACTTCGGGTACTTGTCAATTTCTTGGTAGATCTCTTGTGTCTTGGTCCTCCAAGAAACAAAACTCGGTATCCTTATCTACCGCCGAAGCGGAATACATTGCCGCTGGTTCATGTTGTGCTCAATTACTTTGGATGACCCAAACTCTTAAACATTATGGGATATATGTGAAACATGTTCCATTGCTTTGTGACAATGAAAGTGCTATCAAAATTGGACATAATCCTGTGCAACATTCTCGAACTAAGCATATTGAAGTTCGTCATCATTTCATTCGAGATCATGTTGCTAAGGGTGACATTGATCTTAAGCATGTTCGCACCGAAAAGCAATTAGCGGATATATTCACTAAACCTCTTGATGAGAAAGTGTTTTGCAGGTTGAGAGGAGAATTGAACATCATTGATGCTTCAAACTTGGAGTAGAAACTCCATTGGATACATGCAAGACATGAGCTTATGACTAATCCTTGATATTTCTCTTATGATGAAAATCTTATGTCTTGGATATATTTGCATCTTGCATGTTATCTAACCCATGTAGGTACTTGGTTGAATCAAATTCCATGAGATTGTAACCTACTCACATCTTGAGCAATCTCTACATCACCAAGTCTCTATACAAAGGTGGTTGAAGACAAGGAAGCACGAAACCATTCAAACATATCCTTTGACAAATTCTATGTTGAGCTTCATGATTGTCATTTTTGGATACACAAGTGCTCTTCCTTGCAAGAACTAACCCTGTAGGTAGATGGACTCAAATTCCAAGTGGTGCTCCCAACTCTTGATGAGCTACATCAACCTTGAGCAACCCACACAAGTTCAACTACATGATCAACACCACCAACCAAGGTATGTTATTCCATCTTAGAGAAGCTTTACTCCGAGTCATGAGCTAAAGCAACTCGACAAGATGAGAATACATCAAGATGCTTAAACAAAAAATGGTAACCCCATTTTGAGCTTAAACGATGAGTATGACCTATGATCAAGTGATCTCACTTGACTCCTAAGTCAATATACTCTAACATAGGTGACCTTGTCGTCGACCATCTCTAGATGAAGTTCTCTTGTGTTCGTCTCTGTGTTTTTGCATTTGTCTCATGCATATTAGTTTCCCTTTAAAAAAACTTCATCTAAATTTCTTTCTTTTCTTTTTGTTTGCTCTGCATTTTATGCATCCAATTCATTGCATATCATTTAGTTAATTCCTTGCCAATCTTTGTGAGATCCTACTAGTATAGTGAGCTAAGGTGACAGTGTTTTCTCTGCGATGAACTCAGTTCCACTGATTAGTTATTTTCGGTCCAACCGACTCCTATCGGTACAACCGAAGCATACAACTCGGTGCCACCGATTTCACCACAGGAAAAACAGTTTGCCACTTATTCTGTGTTTCGTCTGCTCCAGCTCCACTCAATGAATCTTGTCCTCTACAAACATCACATTTTCATAAATGCTTTGTGCTGTGACTCAAGGATCAAACCCATTCACGACAAATTCCAGAAGCCCTTCTTGGAAATTGATGTCAAAGGGGGAGAGAGAGATCACATCAAAGCTTATCATTTAGAGAGAGATCACATCAGTGAATATCACTTCCACAGGGGGAGATAGAGATCTCCAGGGGGAGAGAATACTCAAGTAGAAAGTATTTCTCAAGGATCCCAGATGCTTGGTGTTCAAGAGGAGAGATATCACATGTCTTGATGAAGGGAAAGACATGTTCATATGTGCTTATTTGCATTAGTTTGCACTAGCTCTATTCATTCATATTCTTCAGCTCTAATTTTCTGTTCCCTATCTTCTCCCAGTATCCCATGCTAGATTCAGGGGGAGCAAGACATCTAAGGGAAAGAAATCATTTAAATTCATTGCATATCTTTACTCTTGGGGACATGTCAAATCCAATGTGGTACTTAGTACTCACTCTCTACATGTCATCCCAGTCTTGGTATTCTTGTGGTTCCTTCTGTTTGCTCTGGTAGTAGATGTACCTGTGTTATCTAACCTTGTTTGTGCAGGTTCATTCCATCCTAAGCCAACTCAAGACTACAAGGTAAGTATATGCATCACACTCATGTGTATGAGGAATTCTTGCTGATGTACATACTGTTTGCAAGAAGGACTCATGGGCGTGAAGGTATTCTCTTTAATATTCTTTACTCTGATGCATATGGCCAAGATACATGTAACACATTGCTTACTCTGTCATGGTTATGCTCTCACATGCTTCTATATTCTATATTTCACATGATTGCATACATGTAGGGGGAGCCTATGCGAGTTACATGTCTTTCCAAAGCTTTACTTGCTATTCTTTATATCATTATCTAAAGCTTTGATGTATGTTGTCATCAATTACCAAAAAGGGGGAGATTGAAAGCATAAGTGCTCCCCAAGTGGTTTTGGTAATTAATGTCAACATATCTCTTGTTGGACTAACACTTTTATCTAGTATATTTCAGACAAGTTCAACAATGAAGTGGCATGGACTAAAGGATGTGGAACTCCTTCAAGATGCTAAGGAGAAGGGATTGGCTAAAGCTTCAAGCTCAAGACTCTTCATTTTACATTTTAGTGATCTAAGATCACATTGAGTCTATAGGAAAAGCCAATACTATCAAGGAGGGATGAGGTGTTGCTTAATGAGCCTCTTGCTTCATGTGCTTAGTGATATGCTAAAAAAACCTCAACTACTTTCTCACATCCACATATGACCTAAACCTAAAGCCCAAATCGGTCACACCGATTCTTTCTATCCGGCGCCACCGAGTTCAGATGTCATAGCCACTGCCACAAACCCTAGGCAAATCGGTCTCACCGATAGGGATCTCGGTCTCACCGAGATGGGATTGTAATCTCTCTGTGTATGTCCATTATCAAAGTCGGTCTTACCGAGTTTGAGCAATCGGTAATACCGAGATTACAATGCAAACTCTCTGGTTAACTTATTACCAAAATCGGTCCCACCGAGTTTGAGTAATCGGTCCCACCGAGTTTGCCTAACCAACTCTCTCGTTAGCTAATTACCGAAATCGGTCTCACCGAGTTTGTGTAATCGGTCTCACTGAGATTACGTTATGCCCTAACCCTAACCATATCGGTCCTACCGAGTTGCATTTCGGTCCCACCGAAAATCCTAACAGTCACTAGGTTTACTAAATCGGTCTGACCGAGTTTGTTGATTCGGTCCCACCGAGATTGGTAATTTGTGTGTAACGGTTAGATTTTGTGTGGAGGCTATATATACCCCTCCACCTCCTCTTCATTCGTGGAGAGAGCCATCAGAACAAACCTACACTTCCAACTTACCAGTTCTGAGAGAGAACTACCTAATCATGTGTTGAGGCCAAGATATTCTATTCCTACCATATGAATCTTGATCTCTAGCCTTCCCCAAGTTGCTTTCCACTCAAATCTTCTTTCCACCAGATCCAAATCCTATGAGAGAGAGTTGAGTGTTGGGGAGATTAGCATTTGAAGCACAAGAGCAAGTAGTTCATCATCAACGCACCATTTGTTACTTCTTGGAGAGTGGTGTCTCCTGGATTGGCTAGGTGTCACTTGGGAGTCTCCGACAAAGATTGTGGAGTTGAACCAAGGAGTTTGCAAGGGCAAGGAGATCGCCTACTTCGTGAAGATCTACCGCTAGTGAGGCAAGTCCTTCGTGGGTGACGGCCATGGTGGGATAGACAAGGTTGCTTCTTCCTGGACCCTTCTTGGGTGAAGCCCTCCGTGGACTCGTGCAAAAGTTACCCTTCGTGGGTTGAAGTCTCCATCAACGTGGATGTACGATAGCACCACCTATCGGAACCACGCCAAAAACATCCGTGTCTCTAATTGCGTCTGAATCCTCCAAAATCCTTCCCTTTACATTCTTGCAAGTTGCATGCTTTACTTTCCGCTGCTCATATACTCTTTGCATGCTTTCTTGCTATATGTTGTGAATGTTAAACTTGTGCCTAAACTCCACTTAAACTTAATTTTGCTAAAAACTGCAACTTTGGTACTTACTGTCTAATCACCCCCCTAGACACCTCTTCTCAAGGTCGTACACCATGTCATTTGCTTGCGTGTTGCATTTTGCCATGTCATCATCTGCATTTCATCTGCATGTTTTTCAAAACTTGCATCCGTTCGGGTTCTCCCGGTTATCTCAGTTGTCCGTTCGGAGAACAGACCTCTCACGCGCGCCCGTCGCCCCTCTTAGACCTTGTTTTCATGAGCGGGTTAAAAATATTCTCGGAATGGACCGAGGTTTGCCGAGTGGCCTTGGTATAGCACCGGTAGACTGCCCGTCAAATTTCGTTCCATTTGGAGGTTGTTTGAAGCCCCAACGGTTAACCGTGTAGCCCGAAACCCCTCTCTCTTTGCAGCCCAGCCCCTCTTCACCACAGCCCATGAGCCCATCCAAACCCCCTCCATGCTCTCGGTCGTTCGATCACGATCGTGTGGGCGAAAACCGCTCCTCATTTGGACTCTCCTAGCTCCTAGAATATATAAATAGACCCCCCCTCCGAAATTCCGGGTCCCGAAACCCTAGCCCCGCTCCCTCTCCGCCACTGGACACATCCGGATCGGACCGGACATGTCCGCTTTACTGCGCCGCCACCCTTAGCGATCCAGGGAGCGCCATGTGGCACTCCCCGCCGCCTCCGCCGTCCGGCCCGTTCGGCCCGCAGCTGGCCCACACGGCCCGCGCGCCGCCGCCGCCGCACGAGCGCGCCCGAGCTCTTCCCTTTGCCACCCGCTCGCCGGCCTCCCGTGCTGCCCGGCTTCCACCGCCGCCGCCAGGCCCCGGCCTCCTCGCCCAGCCCGTGCCTCGGCCCCGCCTGACCTCCGCCGCTAGCCGCGCCCCCGCGCCCCGATCCGCGCCGCCCGCCAGACCCGCCGCCTCCTCCGGCGCAGGGCGCCGCCTTCCCCGCTGGCAGGAGCACCGCCGCCCCGAGCTCCTCCGGCGAGCTCGCCGGCCGTCTCCGGTGTTGCCCCGGTCAGATCCGGGCAGGAGTGCCCGGATCCGCCCCGTCCCCATCCCGTTTCGGCCTCCCCGGCCCCGTCCCCGACAACTCCGGCGAGCCCGGCCCGCCTCGAAGTCCGTGCCCGCTCCCCGATCCAGATCTGGAAGACAAGGTTGACCCCGTTTCCCCCCTAAGTCCCCGAAATATTTGCATTATGTTGCCCTGTTCATTGCATCATAACTCCATGCATATTGCTCCGTTATGCATGCATAATATATCAATATATTCACGGTGAGATGCTCTTCATTTTGTTCCATTGTGCCATGTTTGTTTGAGGTCATCTTGATGCACTAATAATCGTTGCAAGAGTGCTATATGATGTTATCTGCTGTCCGTTAACAGAACTTGGTGTTTTGTCATTTTTCATTTGATGTGTGCATCCTATGAGCATGAGCTCTACATGTGTTTTGTACTACATCATGCCATCTTTACAAAGGTGCTTGCCATGTATTTTTGTGATTCTTTTACTGAGTGAATCAAGCTTGTTAAGTAGGGTACTTGATGTTGCTGTTTTGCTAGGCTGAATCTATTATTTTGTGATGCTATGTAAACCTGCTGCTAAAAGTCATTCTATGCATAATCTAGAGATGATCACTAAGGATGTTTTGTTACACATGTCATGCTATATCCATCCATGCCCCTGGTAGCATTTATAGCCTGCTATAGATTGTATTCTTGCTCCAAAGTTGCTAAATAATGTTGCTGTCAGCCTGTTAACTTTAAGTTCAGTTTTGCCATGAGCTTTGCTAGTGATCCATGCACCCTATAAACTTGTTCTTGCCATGCTTAGCTTCACAAACATGTCTTCTTACTGTTGGTTACCTTTTCATGCCATGTATTGCTCTGTGGTGAGTGGTACAAGCTCACCAACATGCCTACTTATCGTTGTTCCTGCCATGTTTGAATCTGTCATATAACTTGCCATGTTTACAAGGGTGCCATCATATCTTCTGATCCTTTTTGGCTCATGGTAAGTAAAGGACTTTTGTTCTATGCAATTAGTATATTCATTCCATGCCTTTGTTTGTAATGTTAAGTTCCTGTAGAATGTTGTTTGATAGCTCTAAACATTGCAACCTGGTGTTATTTCTGCCAAGTCTGTAAACTGTAATTATTTGCAATCTTGCCATGTCTTTTTGAGCATGTTCTAGTGATTTCTGGACATAGCTCAGTGTTCATGTTTTGTTATGCTTTACCTATACATCATGTCCATGCCTTTTGTTCTCATGTTGAGGTGCTGTAGCATACTGTTTTGATGCTTGCAATATGCCTAGTTGTTGTTTTGGACAGCTTGTCCTTTAAACTTGTATAGAGTGTACGTGTTGAACTGTTGCTCCGTTTTGAGTGTGCTCTATCTGAAACTTGCTTGACTTTTCATGTAGTTTCATATTACCTTGTTGCATCCATGTTTTGAGAGTGTTTGCTTGACGTTTGTATGCATTTTGCACCAATGCCATGTTTAACTTGTTTTGCTCATATCTTCTAGGTCGTAGCTACAAATCTAATGAACTTTATATGTAACTTGACTAGAATCTCGTGTAGATCTTCTTGGTGCATCTTAACTTGCTGTTTAACAACTTGAACATAAAGTATTCAGATCTGGACCAATTTCGAAATTTGCATATGAGGACTTGCCGGATTTGTTATATGTTGTTTCCGGCCTCATTTAAACTTGCCTTGATGTGTAGTTCTTGTATGCATCATCTCTTGCCATGAGTAGATTCATGTAGCCTTGTCATGCATCATGCTTGGTTGTGCATCATGTCTTTTATATGTGTGGTGTGTTTACCATGTTGTGTGCTTCTCTTGATAGTTCCCGTTTTGCTGCAATCGTGAGGATTCGTTCGTCTACGCTTGGTTCGTCTTCATGGCTTCATTTTCTTCATGGACTCGTTCTTCTTCCTTGCGGGATTTCAGGCAAGACGACCGCTACCCTGAATCTCACTAGTATCATTGCTATGCTAGTTTCTTCGTTCTATCGCTTTGCTGCACTACCTATCACTTGTTCTTCAAGCCTCCCAAATTGCCATGTCAGCCTCTAACCTTTTCATCCTTCCTAGCAAACCATTGTTTGGCTATGTTACCGCTTTGCTCAGCCCCTTTTATAGCGTTGCTAGTTGCAGGTCAAGTTTAAGATTGCTCCATGACGGACAGGATTATGTTGGGATATCACAATATCTCTTATTTAATTAATGCATCCATATACTTGGTAAAGGGTGGAAGACTCGGCCTTATGCCTGGTGTTTTGTTCCACTCTTGCCGCCCTAGTTTCCGTCATACCGGTGTTATGTTCCCGGATTTTTCGTTCCTTACGCGGTTGGGTGATTTATGGGACCCCCTTGACAGTTTGCTTTGAATAAAACTCCTCCAGCAAGGCCCAACCTTGGTTTTACCATTTGCCTCACCTAGCCCTTTTTCCCTTGGGTTTCCGGAGCCCGAGGGTCATCTTTATTTACCCCCCCCCCCCCCGGGCCAGTGCTCGTCATGAGTGTTGGTCCAACCTGTCAGCCACCGGTGGTCACTAGGGGCAACTCTGGGCTGGCCTATCGGAACTTTGGACAATCCGGTGTGCCCTGAGAACGAGATATGTGCAGCTCCTATCAGGATTAGTCGGCACATCGGGCGGCTTTGCTGGTCTTGTTTTACCATTGTTGAAATGTCTTGTAAACCGGGATTCCGAGTCTGATCGGGTCTTCCTGGGAGAAGGTATATCCTTCGTTGATCGCGAGAGCTTGTCATGGGCTAAGTTGGGGCACCCCCTGCAGGGTATAAACTTTCGAAAGCTGTGCCCACGGTTATGTGGCAGATGGGAATTTGTTAATGTCCAGTTGTAGATAACTTGACACCAGATCCGAATTAAAACGCATCAACCGCGTGTGTAGCCGTGATGGTCTCTTCTCGGCGGAGTCCGGGAAGTGAACACGGTCTTTGGGTTATGTTTGACGTAAGTAGGAGTTCAGGATCACTTCTTGATCATTGCTAGCTTCACGAACATTCCGTTTTCTCTCTTCTCACTCTTATTTGCGTATGTTAGCCACCATATCTTGCTTAGTCGCTGCTGCAACCTCACCACTTTACCCCTTCCTTACCCTTTAAGCTTTGCTAGTCTTGATACCCATGGTAATGGGATTGCCGAGTCCTCGTGGCTCACAGATTACTACAACAATAGTTGCCGGTACATGTTATGCGATGATCATGACGTGAGAGCGATGTTTGCTTGTTTGGAGTTCTTCTTCTGCTTCTTCGATCAGGGGATAGGTTCCAGGTCGGTAGCCTGGGCTAGCAGGGTGGATGTCATTTGAGTTTCTGTTTGTGTTTCATCCGTAGTTCGGATGTTGATCTTATGTATGATGTATTGATGTATTCTTGCGGCATTTGTATGCCTTGTATGTAACCCCATCTATTATGTAATTTTCATGTAATGATATCCACCTCGCAAAAGCGTTTCAATATGCGGGTCTATCCTTGGTGGGACCTTCGAGTTCCTCTTGGATAGGGTCGCATATTGGACGTGACAAGTTGGTATCAGAGCCTCGACCGTCCCTAGGAGGCCCCTTGATTGATCTTGAGTCTAGTTATATCGGAGAGTAAGAATTCTTTTTACTCCTCAGCCCCTTCATCGCCCTGGTGAGGAATCTTGACGTAGGTGTTTTGAGTTACTCATCTTCCCTTTCAAACTCTCTTTAGGATCACGCAGTTGGTTTTTTGATCGTTGGTTCTCAGATCTTTTCATCCGGTGCTTTTCTCGTCAAGTTGACTTGACCCTCTTCATCTTTGCAAGTTCAATCCTCAGTTTGCTCTCAACGAAGTTATTTCTCTATCCTCAGTTGTTTTCTTTTCCCACCCACCCACCCCTTTTCTTCTCGGAACCGGAGTTCGTAATCGAGTATCCATCCTACTCGTGCGAAGTCTTTGATTTCTTTCCTCAATGATTTCAACCGTTGTTTTCTCTTCAAAATATTCGTCGGTTCCCCCTTCAAAGTTGCCTTTGTTTTCCCGCCCTCCCACCCTGTTCTTCCCGGAGCCTGAGTCTGTTTCGACCATCAATTTCGTTCGTGCAGAGCCTCTTCAGTATTTCCTCAATTATCTCAACCGGCGAATTCTCGTCTCCTTTGACATTCTTCATCTCTTTGTCTTCTCCGGTGCATTCAATTCAAGTTTTCGGTTGATCACATTCTTTTCCTCGGCTCAAGTGTTTTCCCTGCTCGTTCGCCTCTCGCCAGTTTATCCTTCTGGAGTGCTCAAGACATCTCAGGAGATTCGTCAGTGTTCCAATTAACTCGAGGTTGTCACCTCATTCAAATATTTCAATTGTTCCGGAGCATCATCTATCTGTTCAACATCCCTTTCCAATGGTGTTTTTCTCTTCAGTGGGCCCTAACCCACAGGTCTTTTCCCAGGATCTTACCTGACTCTTCTAATTATCCCGGAGTCATTCTCAATTCTTTTCAAGTGTGACGTAAGAATGGATTCCACCAGTCACATGCCTTGTCAAGATCGATTTCAAATATTTTCATTGTTGGCTCAACCTCTTTGCTTTTCATTCTCCCGGAGTATCTCAGTAATTTTGGTGGTGTTTCTCGTCGTCAGTTGAAGATTGAAGAAGAGTTTTTCCTCTAAATCTTGCCCATTCTCTCGAAGATTCGTGGTTCTAGCTTCATGTCATCCTCTCGAATTATTCCAATCGTCAAATATTCTTTTCTTACCCATCCGGAGTATGTCAGGAGTTGTTTTTCCATTTCTTTTCACTGGAGGCCATCATTCCAGTTATCGTTCTCTGTTTATCCCGGTGCTTCGTTCAAGTGTTCTTTAATCAGCTCATGATCTCTTTGTTCTTTTGCATCTAAATCCCCTCGAGCATATTGGTTCTTCTAATTCTTCCTGGCGATTCTTTCTCTTTTCTTCGTTCATTTTCATTTCTAACGGTGGTTCATTCAAGATTCTTTTTCTTTGATTATCATATTAATTCATTCGATCTTTCCAATCCTACCGGTGGTTCATGAAGACTTTCTCAAGTTTTGTGCCATACCCCCCTTAATCCTTTTCAAGAAGAATAAGTTGCATGCAAATCCGGTTGTCATCAATTAAATTTGATGAAGGATAGGCATACAATAAATCTTATTCTTATTTCCTCAAAGTGAGTAATCCCTTCCTTCAGAGTTTGTTCTTGAGGAATAAATTCTCGGTTCGAAGTGTTTTCATCTTTTCTTTTCCGGAGTTCAAAGTTTCCTCGGCCATCTCGTCGGAACCTCCATCTAAAGCATCGCAAGCTTTAATCTTATTCTTTTCATCCTTCAATTCTATCTCATTGTCCTTTTGTTTACCGGAGTTCTTCATGGTGGTTCTTCATGATTTAGTTCATTCTTCAAGTGTTCATCAAGATTCTTGTTGGTGGAGCTCAAGTATCTTTTCTTCTCGCATCTCGAAGTGTAATTAATTCTCCGTATTCTTTTGAAGTGGAGTTTTGCATTTCTTCATTCTTCTCAGCTATCCAATCATTTCCGTTTGTGGCCGGTTATCACCTTATGATCTTGAGATGTTACCTATAAGACCACAACAGGCTTATTCTTTTCGTTGTTGATTTTCTCAACAACTCCGTTTAAACCTTCCTTCTTAAGATACTTTCTATTTCATTCGTGACACAAGTTGTCATTTTCTTCTCCGTTCTTTTCACTCAACTCTTTCAATTCTTTCTGGAGGTCTTGTGTCATGTCTTCATCAAGGATCATTCCATCCTCTCAAGTTCATGTTCTATTCCTTCCATTTCAGCCGGAGTGCTGCCTAAATCCTTTCAGTCTTATTCGTTTCTTATCTTGTTCTAACCGGGGTGGTTTCATAGACTATCTGATTCCGTGAGCTTTCGATTCTCGTCATTCTCTTCGTTCCTCTATTCTTCTCGAGTGCTCTCGATTCTTTGCTTCTTCTCTGGAGTTCTTGTTTCACATCATCCCTTTTTCCCTTCCGTATCGGTCCTAAAATCTCGGGACGAGATCTCTTGTTAGTGGAGGAGTGTTGTAACGCCCCAGATTCGATGCGCCAGGTGTCTGCCAGTTATTCGTCGTCATTGCCATGTCATTTGCTTGCGTGTTGCATTTTGCCATGTCATCATCTGAATTTCATCTGCATGTTTTTCAAAACTTGCATCCGTTCGGGTTCTCCCGGTTCTCTCCGTTGTCCGTTCGGAGTCCAGACCTCTCGCACGCGCCCGTCGCCCCTCTCAGACCTTGTTTTCATGAGCAGGTTAAAAACATTCTCGGAATGGACCGAGGTTTGCCGAGTGGCCTTGGTATAGCACCGGTAGACCGCCCGTCAAATTTTGTTCCATTTGGACGTCGTTTGAAGCCCCAATGGTTAACCGCGTAGCCTGAAACCCCTCTCTCTTTGCAGCCCAGCCCCTCCTCACCACAGCCCATGAGCCCATCCAAACCCCCTCCATGCTCTCAGTCGTTCGATCACGATCGTGTGGGAAAAAACCGCTCCTCATTTGGAATCTCCTAGCTCCCAGAATCTATAAATAGACCCCCCCCCCCAAAATTCCGGGTCCCGAAACCCTAGCCCCGCTCCCTCTCCACCGCCGGACACGTCCGGATCGGACCGGACATGTCCGCTCCACCGCGTCGCCGCCCTCAGCGAACTAGGGAGCGCCACATGGCACTCCCCGCCGCCTCCACCGTCCGGCCCGCCCGGCACGCAGCTGGCCCGCGCGACCCGCGCGCCGCCGCTGCCGCCCGAGCGCACTCGAGCGCTTCCCTTCGCCGCCCGCTCGCCGGCCTCCCGCGCCGCTCGGCTTCCGCCGCCGCCGCCAGGCCCCGGCCTCCTCGCTGCGCCCGTGCCTCGGCCCCGCCCCGACCTCCGCCGCCAGCCGCGCCCCCGCGCCCCGATCCGTGCCCCCCGCCGGACCCGCCGCCTCCTCCGGCGCCGGACGCCGCCTTCCCCGCCGGCAGGAGCACCGCCGCCCCGAGCTCCTCCGGCGAGCTCGCCGGCCGTCTCCGGTGTCGCCCCGGTCAGATCCGGGCAGGAGCGCCCGGATCTGCCCCGTCCCCGTCCCGTTTCGGCCTCCCCGGCCCCGTCCCCGACAACTCCGGCGAGCCCGGCCCGCCTCGAAGTCCGTGCCCGCTCCCCGATCCAGATCTGGAAGACAAGGTTGACCCCATTTTTCCCCTAAGTCCCCGAAATATTTGCATTATGTTTCCCTGTTCATCGCATCATAACTCCATGCATATTGCTCGGTTTTGCATGCATAAGGTAACAAAATGTACATTGTGAGATGCTCTTCATTTTGTTCCATTGTGTCATGTTTGTTTGAGGTCATCTTGATGCCCTAATCATCGTTGCAAGAGTGTTATATGATGTTATCTGCTGTCTGTTAACAGAACTTGGTGTTTTGTCATTTTTGTTGCATTTGATGTGTGCATCCTATGAGCATGAGCTCTACACGTGTTTTGTACTACATCATGCCATATTTACAGAGGTGCTTGCCATGTATTTTTGTGAGTCTTGTACTGAGTGCATCAAGCTTGTTAAGTAGGGTACTTGATGTTGCTGTTTTGCTAGGCTGAATATGTTATTTTGTGATGCTATGTAAACCTGCTGCTACAAGTCATTCTATGCATAATCTGGTGATGATCACTAAAGATGTTTTGTTATAAATGTCATGCTCTATCCATCCATGCACCTGGTTGCATTTATAGCCTGTTGTAGCTTGTTGTATTTGCTCCAAAGTTGCTAAATAATGTTGCTCTCAGCCTGTTAACTTTAAGTTCAGTTTTGCCATGAGCTTTGCTAGTGATCCATGCACCCTATGAACTTGTTCTTGCCATGCTTAGCTTCACAAACATGTCTTATTACTATTGGTTACCTTGTCATGCCATGTATTGCTCTGTGGTGAGTGGTACAAGCTCACCAACATGCCTACTTATCGTTGTTCCTGCCATGTTTGAATCTGTCATATAACTTGCCATGTTTACAAGGGTGCCATCATATCTTCTGATCCTTTTTGGCTCATGGCTAGTAAAGGACTTTTGTTCTATGCAATTAGTAGATTTATTCCATGCCTTTGTTTGCCATGTTAAGTTCCTGTAGAATGTTGTTTGATAGCTCTAAACATTGCAACCTGATGTTATTTCTGCCAAGTCTGTAAACTGTTATTATTTGCAATCTTGCCATGTCTTTTTGAGCATGTTCTAGTGATTTCTAGAGATAGCTCAGTGTTCATGTTTTGTTATGCTTTACCTATAAATCATGTCCATGCCTTTTGTTCTCATGTTGAGGTGCTGTAGCATATTGTTTTGATGCTTGTAATATGCCTAGTTGCTGTTCTGGACAGCTTGTCCTTTAAACTTGTATAGAGTGTACGTGTTGAACCGTTGCTCCGTTTTGAGTGTGCTCTATCTGAAACTTGCTTGATTTTGCATGTAGTTTCATATTACCTTGTTGCATCCATGTTTTGAGAGTGTTTGCTTGACATTTGTATGCATTTTGCACCAATGACATGTTTAACTTGTTTTACTCATATCTTCTAGGCCGTAGCTTCAAATCTAATGAACTTTATATGTAACTTGACTAGAATCTCGTGTAGATATTATTGGTGCATTTTAACTTGCTGTTTAACAACTTGAACATAAGGTATTCATATCTGGACCAATTTCGAAATTTGCATATGAGGACTTACCGGATTTGTTATACGTTGTTTCTGACCTCATTTAAACTTGCCTTGATGTGTAGTTCTTGTATGCATCATCTCTTGCCATGAGTAGATTCATGTAGCCTTGTCATGCATCATGCTTGGTTGTGCATCATGTCTTTTATATGTGTGGTGTGTTTACCATGTTGTGTGCTTCTCTCGATAGTTCCTGTTTCGTTGCGATCGTGAGGACTCGTTCGTCTACGCTTGGTTCGTCTTCATGGCTTCATTTTCTTCATGGACTCGTTCTTCTTCCTTGCGGGATTTCAGGCAAGATGACCGCTACCCTGGATCTCACTACTATCATTGCTATGCTAGTTGCTTCGTTCTATCGCTTTGCTGTGCTACCTATCACTTGTTCTTCAAGCCTCCCAAATTGCCATGTCAGCCTCTAACCTTTTCATCCTTCCTAGCAAACCATTGCTTGGCTATGTTACCGCTTTGCTCAGCCCCTCTTATAGCATTGCTAGTTGCAGGTGAAGTTGAAGATTGCTCCATGACGGACAGGATTATGTTGGGATATCACAATATCTCTTATTTAATTAATACATCTATATACTTGGTAAAGGGTGGAAGACTTGGCCTTATGCCTGGTGTTTTGTTCCACTCTTGCCGCCCTAGTTTCCGTCATACCGGTGTTATGTTCCCAGATTTTGCGTTCCTTACGCGGTTGGGTGATTTATGGGACCCCCTTGACAGTTTGCTTTGAATAAAACTCCTCCAGCAAGGCCCAACCTTGGTTTTACCATTTGCCTCACCTAGCCCTTTTTCCCTTGGGTTTCCGGAGCCCGAGGGTCATCTTTTTTTACCCCCCCCCCGGGCCAGTGCTCGTCGTGAGTGTTGGTCCAACCTGTCAGCCGCCGATGGTCACCAGGGGCAACTCTAGGCTGGCCTATCAGAAGTTTGGACAATCCGATGTGCCCTGAGAACGAGATATGTGCAGCTCCTATCAGGATTTGTTGGCACATCGGGCGGCTTTGCTGATCTTGTTTTACCTTTGTCGAAATGTCTTGTAAACCGGGATTCCGAGTCTGATCGGGTCTTCCTTGGAGAAGGTATATCCTTTGTTGATTGCGAGAGCTTGTCATGGGCTAAGTTGGGACACCCCTGCAGGGTATAAACTTTCGAAAGCCGTGCCCGCGGTTATGTGGCAGATGGGAATTTGTTAATGTCCGGTTGTAGATAACTTGACACCAGATCCGAATTAAAATGCATCAACCGCGTGTGTAGCCGTGATGGTCTCTTCTCGGCGGAGTCCGGGAAGTGAACACGGTCTTTGGGTTATGTTTGACATAAGTAGGAGTTCAGGATCACTTCTTGATCATTGCTAGCTTCACGAACATTCTGTTTGCTCTCTTCTCACTCTTATTTGCGTATGTTAGCCACCATATCTTGCTTAGTCGCTGCTGCAACCTCACCACTTTACCCCTTCCTTACCCTTTAAGCTTTGCTAGTCTTGATACCCATGGTAATGGGATTGTTGAGTCCTCGTGGCTCACAGATTACTACAACAACAGTTGCCGATACATGTTATGCGATGATCATGACGCGAGAGCGATGTTTGCTTGTTTTGGAGTTCTTCTTCTGCTTCTTCGATCAGGGGATAGGTTCCAGGTCGGCAGCCTGGGCTAGCAGGGTGGATGTCGTTTGAGTTTTTGTTTGTGTTTCATCCGTAGTTCGGATGTTGATCTTATGTATGATGTATTGATGTATTCTTGCGGCATTTGTATGCCTTGTATGTACCCCCATCTATTATGTAATGTTGATGTAATGATATCCACCTCGCAAAAGCGTTTCAATATGCGGGTCTATCCTTGGTGGGACCTTCGAGTTCCTCTTGGATAGGGTCGCATGTTGGGCGTGACACCTTCCTTGAGGCTGCCACTCGCATTGCGGACAGCATTGACCTTGACAGCTTTTGTGATCCACCCAGCCCTTCTCCTGACGAGTGACCTAAAAACATTATGATTCATCTTTATTTGCCTTGGAATGCCGAGTGATTTTGTAATTGTTGAAACTCCTTCGGGCCCTACGCCCGAGTACTTTAATTCGTGTTCTGGAGCCTTTGGATTTATCTTAACTTGGGCTTTCTTTGAATATGTTGTGTTTGTCTTCGAGTGAAACTTGTTCTTCACTCAGATTAGTTCTTGAACTTTCAATGCAGCTTCTTTAGTCGACCTGTTAGACGAGCCCTGGACAGCATTGATCAGCTCATCAGCGGGGCACTCGGCAATGGTCTTGACGTTCCTGAAAGCGATTCGCCTTGGCATTTAGCTGTTGGATGACCCTTTGGAAGCATTGATCAGCTCATCAGTGAGACACTCAGCAATGGTCTTGACATTCCTGAAAGCGGTTCACCTTGGCATTAGTTGTTGGATGAGCCCTTGGTAGCATTGATCAGCTCATCAGCGAGGCACAAGGAAATGGTCTTGACATTCCTGAAAGCGGTTCGCCTTGGCAACACGCTCAATCTCGTCCTTCTTCTTGATGGTGCAGCTCTAAGGAGGGGGTCGTGGTCGACCTGCACCTCGCTGTCGGAGCGCATTTTCAAACTTAGGCGAGTATTAGACTGCATCTAAGCCTCCAAGTGGGAGGATCGCTCACCACTCGGTAGGATTTTTCAAACTTAGGTGAGTACTGGGATGTAGCTAAGCCCCCGAGTGGGAGGATTGCTCACCAGTCGGTAGGATTTTTTTAAACTTAGGCGAGTACTGGACTACAGCTAAGCCTCCGAGCGGGAGGATTGCTCACCACTCGATAGGATTTTTCAACTTAGGCGAGTACTGGACTGCAGCTAAGCCCCCGAGTGGGAGGATTGCTCACCACTCGTGTTGTGGAATTGTCACGTCAGATGTCCTCGTGAAAGGACTTAGTTGTGGAGCCATCGCAACTAGGAAGCTTGAAGGGGTTAATCGGGACAAAGGACATGAGAGGGTTTATACTAGTTCGGCCCCTTATGGTGAAGGTAAGGCCTATGTCTAGTTGGGTTGGTATTGATGTTTCGATGACCAGGGAGCGAGATACGCTATCCCCGGTTCTTGATGAGTTGTTTCCTGCCCTAAGCCGCCAGCAGGTCGTCCCCTTATATACACGGATGGATGCCCTATGGCCTATAGAGTCCCGGCTGGCTTATAAACAGTGTCCGGCTCGGTGACTTGTTAAGTCTACCTTATGATACAAGGCATATTACTACGGCGGTTTATTTACAACGGGCCTTAAGTCGCCTGCGGACCTTAAGCCCTCTATGAATCGCCATCTTCACTTTTGATCTTGGGCTCCTCTCTGGTAAGTCCTGTTTGCGTAACCCGGCCCCTCCTGGGCGGCTTACACAAATAGTTATATCCCCAACATTAGGCCCCAGATTGATTTGAACCTGTTCACGTCAATCTTAAAATACCTTTAAAGAATAAATTTTCAGTCTTCTAACTGTGCAGAAGGTTTTCTTTAACCCGCCATGACATCATCTTTTGGATCCGTGTTAACCTGGCGTGACGTCATCCTCTCTTAAATTCCTTTTCTATTCCATCATATCCTTCAACGGATCTTTGCTTTATTGACTGTTCCAAAAATCGAGGCGTCGGGGCCGCTGGATGATAACTCTTATCTCCTTGTTTCTCACGTCGTCTCAGTTATCCTCTCCCTATAAAGAGGCACGACTTAGGTCTTCCACTCTTCCCTCCTTCAGTCGTCTTCTTCCTCCTTCCTCTTGAGCTCCGCCGCCGCCACCGTCGAACCCCTCGTCTTCACTGACTCAGGCCGCTGCATCAACCTGACTCTGACCAGAAATCGACAGTGAACCTCCGCAGCTCGTCCCCATCCGTGAGATCCTCTCCTTCCCTTTCTTAGATCTGCATTGGAACTTTGTTGAGTTCGTCGGCATTCATCACCGCCCAACGCAAACCCTTGCTAGTTTTTACCTCCAATGCCCTGTTTAGATCGTAAAAACCACGTAGAACTGATGCGGTAATTGTTTGTGTTTATCTTGCATAGAAACATATCTCATTTCCCTTGTTTGGAAACCCTCTTCGAGTGTATGAACTTCTCTGCCCTGTTTTTAGGTCTAGAAAATTTTCTTTCCAGAGCAATAATTTGATCCAAAATAATAGCTGTCATCTGTGAAACCTGTTTTTATCACCCAGAAAACTTCTTCTGGTAAATTCCCTCAAACACAACTGTCGAGGTGTCCGGCTTAAATAAATCACACGGAACCTTAGTTGCTCCTCATGACCTGAAGAATTTTGAACTGCTCTTGATACTTGTAGTGGCTTAAATATTGTTGCACAGTCATCCTTATATCATTAGGCCCCTCATTAAGCCGCCACCTTGAATAACTAGGATTTTTCTCTCGGGTTAAAATTGAACCGGATCTTCTTATCTTTCCATAGGCCAATTGTTGTCATGGCTCCCAAGGCTACCAAGGCCCCTGTAACTTGCAATTCGGTCCCATCCATAGTTACCAAGAGCAAACTGGCCAAATTCATGAAATCTGGTCATCTGCCAAAAAAGGAAGTCATGTCTTATCATGCCCCCGACCTGTCTGAAGAAAGGCCTCAGCCCAAAGAAGGGGAGGTAATAATTTTTACGGATCGTATGAGCCGGGGATTTGCTCCTCCCGGCTCAAAATTCGTCAGGGAGGTTTTGAATTTCTTTGACCTTAGACCTCAAGACATCGGACCCAATTCCATGTCAAATATTTGCAATTTCCAAGTCTTCTGCGAGGTATACTTGGGAGAGGAGCCAAGTCTGCTATTGTTCAGGGAACTTTTCTACATGAACCTGCAAAATGAACGTGCCAACGGGCCCAGTGTTGAGCTTGGCGGCATCTCGATCCAGCGATGGAGAGACTATCTTTTTCCTTATGCTGAGCTACCGAGTGACCCAAAATCTTGGAACCAGACATGGTTCTATTGTCAGGACACTTCTCCGGCTGATGAGAAGCCTCTGCCCGGCTTTCGCGCCCTGCGCCTTGAGTCCAACCATCTGCTACCAGACAAACTGACAGCCGTTGAACGTCTGCCTCTCAGTCCCACCATCAAGAAGATCAAAGCTCTCTTGGGAAATGGTTTAAACGGCATCGATCTAGTCCGAGTCTGGGTTTCTTGGCGAGTACTTCCATTAAGCCGCCGTTCCGGCTTAATGTGTACTTATACAGGCGAAAAGGATGACCCGTTACGCCATAGTCCTGACGACTTACCAGATGATGTGGTGGATGCTACGACCCAGTCGCTGCTGAAGGAGGGCACTGTGACGAGTAACGCCTTCGGCCTACTTCCCTTTTGTAAGAAGAACCCGGCCCCTGCAGTAAGTTATCAATCTTAATAAATACTCTTTTCTATATTATACCTTTTTTGGTACTCATAATTCCTTATCTTTTTCCACAGGCCGATGATAACTTCGAGAAGGTCAAATACGACCATGAGGCTGCCAAACAAGCCAAGACAACCAAGAAATCCGAAAGGAAAGCCGCCAAGACGGGAACCTCAAAGAAGAAGAAACCCAGCCCCTCCGACTTACTCAGATTGGAAGATAGTTCTTCGGATGATGAAGAGGTAATATTTAAATTTTCTTAATTCCCTTGTTATTACCTGTCTGACATTCTATCCCTTCAGGTGGATACTGGGAACAGTCAAGCAGCCAATGAAGAGGTAACTACAATCTCCTCTGACTCAGAGCCTTTGCCAAAGCAAAAGATCTGAAGGGTGACCCGGAAAGTAAGATTTTCACATGCTCTTGCTTATCAAGATCCTCAATTTCTTTTGAAGCAACAACAGCTTGAGAACCAGAGGCAGACCCGAAACAACAAGGATGCGGAACTCTCCTCCGGCTTACCTGACGTAACCAGGAAGCGTCGGACTGAGGTTATCTCCGATTTATGTTCTGTCTTACCTTTAGCGGGCTTAATTCGTCAACCTCTCAATTCATCTAACTCCAATTATCAGGATACCTCTCGCGAATCCATGCAATCAAATATGCCGGCTTTCAAAACTGCTCCCGGGTAATGTAACCTTATCTACCTTGAGCTTTACTTTCCCATGCTTGCATATTCATCTTTCTGCCTTTGTTAACAGCATGCAAGTGAAACCCAGCAAGAGGGCAAAGAAAAATAAGCCGTCCCAAGATCCGATTGTAACTGAAACGGTGATTAACACCTCTGCTCCAAACAGCCCTACCCATCAGCCGCCGCCTGAACCGACTTCTAACATTCCAGTGCCAACCTCTGATCCGCCTGCCGAAGATACTCTCAACAATTTTGATAACCCAGAGACTCCTAGCCCGGTCAAGACAAATGACCCGGAAGTTGAGATTGTGAGGTCTCAGTTTGTTGAACCATGGCGGCCTACCGTCCTTGCCAAATGTACCGCTAAGGAAGAACTTGCCGAACACCGAAAAGCCAAGCAGAACATTACTGATTATACTCACTTAAGCATTGGTGACATAGTCTCGGGCTATCTGAATCAAGTGCATAATAGCCGTGTGTGACGCCCCGAGACCAACGCTCCAGAAGACTTCCAGTTATTCCGAGTTTTGCCGTGTGTTTCTTTTGTGCTTGCTCTTCTATTTTTGCATTGCATCATGTCATCATGCCATCATTTCATTAATTTTAAAACCTCAACTAAATAAATTGCATAGATCTTTTGATCTATTTAAATCAAGGGATATTCACATGGTGATTTCTCTTTAAAACATATTCAAAGTCTCCTACTATTATTAGGGAGCTATAATAAAATTATTCCATTTATTTGGAATTAACCATAACCCACTTGCAAAATATCCCATGCCGTTGTTATCTCAATTCTTGGTCTCCAACCTTGCCAATAATTCTTTTGTCATTTTCCGGAGCTCCACCAAAAATCCGAACATTTTTGGACCTTCCTTTTATCAAGTCCTAGTTCAAACCCATTTGAATTAAATTCAAATGAGTTTGAATTTAAATCTTGCATTCGTGCCTCTTTTCTATTTTTCCTAGATCGAGCTCATTTTTGTGAGTTCGGGAAAACTATCTGCGTGTCCAACTTGTTCCCCTAACCCCTTTTTCTTTTCTTTCTTAATCTCTGTTTTTTTCTCTTCTTTTAGTAGTGAGAGAGAGCCCAGCAGCCTTGCAGCCCTGCCGGCCACTTAGGCCTGGCCATCCAGACCGGCCCATTTGCCCCTGGAGGCCCAGCCGCCCCCTCTAACCCTAGCCGCAGGGAGAGCATCGCTCGATCCCCCCTTTCCCTCGTTCCCCATCGTGCGCCGCCAGCGCCCGACCCCCTCTCCCTCTCCTCGGCTTGATCCCCTCCCCTTGTTCCTTCGAGCACGAGCCCCGCAGCGCTCTATGTTGCCCCGTCGCCCCTCCGGTCGCCTAGTCCAGACCGCGCTGCCCTGCGGCCTCCTCCCTCATCTCCCTCGCAGCCTCTCTTCCTCCCCAGCGCCAGGCCCCCATCTCCTCCCTGCACGCGATCCCCTCGCTGCCCCATCTCCTTGCACCGGCACGCGCGCATCTCGTCGGCCAACTCCGGCAGCCCTCCATCGCCGCCCGAAGCCCCTACTCCGCTCGCCCGCATCTGCCTCTCCACCTTACTCCGGCGCCCCTTGCCTCGACCTCCTCTGCACGCTACAGCCGCCCCACGCCAAGTCCCTCTCCGGCGTCCTCTGTTCGGGAACGAGCACGACGCTCGCCGCTTCCCTTTGTATGTCCCGTGCACCTGGAAATCGAGCAGCAACGCTCGTCCTCGAGAGCGTTGACCAGCCGCCTTCGCCAGATCCTTCGGCCTCACCTCGTGGTCCAAATCCGCACAGCCATGCATGACATGGAGCCGTTCGCCTCCTGTGCACGCCTTGTTTTCTACCAAGTCTAGTAAGGCCGCCTTGCACTACCGTCGCCTGAAGACCCGTGTACCACGAGCGCCAAGTTCGACTACCGCACGGTTACGCCAAGTTCATCTACGGAACATGTATGTCTCCAATGGTGTACCACTACCGTCGTCGTGAACAACTACTTCCACTACGAGATGTACCACTACCATCGCCAAGATTGCGAGTACCTCTACCGTCGCCGCGAACGACTACTTCCACGACGTCCGAGAACAACTACTTCCACTACCGTCGCCCCGAAGATGCTGGATTCGTCAAGTGCCTCTTCGAAACGAACGTGAACGACTACTTCCTTCGACGACTCGAACCGCTCCAAAAATGCACGCTTCGAAGGTATAACCCGAGACGACCGCGATGAGATGCCCTTGCATGTATGAGATGTACCATATGTTTGCACCGTGTCCGAGAGGTCTTTGCACGTACCTCGTTTGCCTTGCCGCCGTCCCGTGGGAACCCGGAATCCGGGATCACCCCACCATCTTGCATGACCCGCTCACGTCACACTTCCTTTTGCACCGGTATCTCCATGAGCTACCGGAACCGATATGTTGCCGTGGCACCATTTCCATTTCGCCTCCGTGGCACCCTTTTCATTCCGCCATGGTGACCAAATGCTTCATAACATGCTCATGTTAACGTTTTCATAAAAATTGCATAAAACTTGATTATGTCATCCGCATCATGTTAACATCAATTAAAATGTTTAAAATTGTGTTTGCTTTAAACTACTAAATGAAATGGGGACTTTCCGGAATTGTTGTTTGTTGGTTCCAGCCTCATTTAAACTTGCCTAAATAGTTAGTTCAATTATGTTTCACCTCTTGCCATGTTTGACAACATTTAATATTGTTGGTTAGCCTAAACGAGAGAAAACTAAATAATTGATGTGGTGTTCCGTCAATATGCAAATCGTTGCATATTGAGCTCCACTTAATTTGTAGTATTGTTTGTTGCACTTTGCCATGCCATGCCTCTGTAAACCAGACATGCATCATACTTGTACGTGCATCATGCCATGATTATGCTTGTGTGTTTACCATGTTGTTTGCTTCTTTCCGGTTTGCTTCTCTCGTTAGCTTCGGTTTCGTTCCGGAGTTGTGAGGATTTGTTCGACTACGTTCGTTTGTCTTCTTCATGGACGCATTCTTCTTCCTTGCGGGATCTCAGGCAAGATGACCATTACCCTCGATATCACTTCTATCTTTGCTTGCCAGTTGCTCCGTTCTATCGCTATGCTGCGCTACCTATCACTTGTTTACCATGCCTCCCATATTGCCATGTCAGCCTCTAACCTTTTCACCCTTCCTAGCAAACCATTGCTTGGCTATGTTACCGCTTTGCTCAGCCCCTCTTATAGCATTGTTAGTTGCAGGTGAAGTTGAAGATTGCTCCATGATGGACAGGATTATGTTGGGATATCACAATATCTCTTATTTAATTAATGCATCTATATACTTGGTAAAGGGTGGAAGACTCGGCCTTATGCCTGGTGTTTTGTTCCACTCTTGCCGCCCTAGTTTCCGTCATACCGGTGTTATGTTCCTGGATTTTGCGTTCCTTACACGGTTGGTTGATTTATGGGACCCCCTTGACAGTTCGCTTTGAATAAAACTCCTCCAGCAAGGCCCAACCTCGGTTTTACCATTTGCCACCTAAGCCATTTTCCCTTGGGTTCTGCAGACTCAAGGGTCATCTTTATTTTAACCCCCCCGGGCCAGTGCTCCTTCGAGTGTTGGTCCGAACTGAGCTGCCTGCGCGGCCACCTTGGGGAAACTTGAGGGCTGGTTTTACTCGTAGCTAGTCTCATCCGGTGTTGCCCTGAGAACGAGATATGTGTAGCTCCTATCGGGATTTGTCGGCGCATCACGCGTCTTTGCTGGTCTTGTTTTACCATTGTCGAAATGTCTTGTGAACCGGGATTCCGAGGCTGATCGGGTCTTCCCGGGAGAAGGTATATCCTTCGTTGATCGCGAGAGCTTATCATGGGCTAAGTTGGGACACCCCTGCAGGGTATAATCTTTCGAAAGCCGTGCTTGCGGTTATAGGCAGATGGGAATTTGTTAATGTCCGGTTGTAGATAACTTGACACCAGATCCGAATTAAAACGCATTAACCGCGTGTGTAGCCGTGATGGTCTCTTTTCGGTGGAGTCTGGGAAGTGAACACGGTTTTGGGTTATGTTTGACGTAAGTAGGAGTTCAGGATCACTTCTTGATCATTGCTAGCTTCACGACCGTTCCGTTTGCTCTCTTCTCGCTCTTATTTGCGTATGTTAGCCACCATATATGCTCAGTCTCTGCTGCAACCTCACCACTTTACCCCTTCCTTTCCCATAAGCTTAAATAGTCTTGATCTCGCGGGTTTTGAGATTGCTGAGTCCTCATGACTCACCAGATACTATCACAACAGTTGCAGGTGCCGATGATACCAGTGCAGATGACGCAACCGAGCTCAGATGGGAGCTCAATGAAGATCTTAGTTGTTGCTATGTTTCGTTTCATGTTGATCAGTAGTGGAGCCTAGTTGGGACGATCGGGGATCTAGCAGTTGGGTTATCTTCTTTTCTTTTGGCTTCGTCCGTAGTCGGACTATGTGTGTACTCTGAATGATGTATGATTATTATATGTTCATTGTGTGAAGTGGCGATTGTAAGCCAACTCTTTATCCCATTCTTGTTCATTACATGGGATTGTGTGAAGATGACCCTTCTTGCGACAAAACCACAATGCGGTTATGCCTCTAAGTCATGCTTCGACACGTGGGAGATATAGACGCATCGTGGGTGTTATAAGTTGGTAATCAGAGCCATCCCCTACTTAGGAGCCCCCTGCTTGATTGTTTTCTGGCGTTGTTGAGTCTAGAAAAAAATGTTTTGAGTCTTAGGATTATATATATCGGAGAGTAGGATTCTTTTTACTCCTCAGTCCCTTCGTCGCTCTGGTGAGGTCTCCTGACGTAGATGTTTTGACTTTCCTCTCCTCAAATTTCACTAAAAAATTTAGGATCACGCGGGTATCTTGGAATCGTTCCAATGGTTTTGTGACGAGAACATTGTTCTTGGTGCCTCCTGTCTATTATGTGGCATTGACCCGGGGAGTTGAGCTCCGAGGTGTTGTCGTCATAATTTTATCGTTGCAGTTCTGGAATACCTGAGTTTTGCCGACATCGAAAATCTCTTTTATGCAGTTGTTGGTGAGATAACCTCGACGCCACCCAGTACTGGGGCGGGAGTTCGGGAGTATTGCCATAACTCGTATAACGGATGCTTTTCGAAGGTTGAGGTACACGATTTCCGAAGGTTTCTTGGTTATGTGTTGATGGATGGATATAGCTTGGATGTAGGTATTGTTAGTTTTGGGTGAGATATATATTGCTTCCCCTGTATCCCCAACACCTGATTGCATAACCAGAAAGTTTCGGGAGTTTTATAGGTGGGAATTCAAGTAGCTCCTAGAATATCTTTTCAACAGATGCATGATATGAGATTGGGGTTCGACGTCTAGTGGTCCGCCTTTCCACGGTCGTTTTTACAGTGGTCTCGTTGTGTCTTAAAGAACCCTTGGCTATGCTGGTTCGGGGACACTTCGTATGTCATGTGCACTGCCTTGTACATGATAGTGTTGTACACTCGAGCCCGTGTGGGCCCCACCACGAAAACTTCCGACGAAATCTCTATCATATGTTTGTTCTGGCTTATTCCGCAAGCCAATCTTTTGTTTTGTTTTGAGTTGTGGGATTCGAGTTGCTTCGAAGTCAAATGTTGATTCCATACCTTTCCTAAACGGTGTTCTCATATTGCTATGTGAATACTAATCCTTTTGATCATTGAGGTTGTCATGTTAATTCTTTTCCAACCGGTGCGCTTCTCTTCGAGATGATCCCATCATTCTCCCCATCCACAAGATCAATTCTAAATTTTCTCAACGGTGTTTGTTTCGTTCATCCCAAGTTGTCTTTATTTTTCCCGCCCTCCCACCCTTTTCTTCAAGGACTCAGATATCTTGATCATGTATCCCTTTTATTTGTGAGAAGTCTCTTCATTCGTTTCTTTCAGTGTTCTTATCCGGTGATTCTCAAGAAGATACTAATGGAGCTTCAAGTTTATTATTCTTCATTCTCTTTTCTTCTCTGGTGGACTCAATTCGAGCTTTGTCGATCATATCCTTTCCTCGTTTCAAATGCTATCCCATGTCGGGGCATCTCATAATTGTTCACCTCTCCCGGTTCATATCCGGAGTGCTGAAGATATCTCAGGAGATTCGTGTTTCCATTCTCAATCCGTTCAAGCTATTTGGAGATTATTATCTCATTCAAGTCATTTAATTCAACCGGCGCAATCCCCCCTTTCAATCAATCCTTCAACGATGTTTCTTTTGAGTGGGCCCTAACCCACAGGTCTTTTCCCAGGATCTTACCTGACTCTTCTAATTATTAGGAGCGATTCTCAAATTCATTTCCAAGTTTGACGTAAGAATGAATTTTCATCAGTCACATGCCTTCTCTAAGGTCGCTTTCAAATTCTTTTCAGCTTTGGATCAACCTTTCCTCTTTTAATCCTTCCGGAGTGTCTCAACAATTTGGTGGTGTTTCTCATCATCATTCTCAACATTTAAAGACTGACGAAGAAGAGTTTCTCTTAAATCTTGTTCGTTCTCTTGGAGATTCGTGGTTCTAGCTTCATGCCATCCTCATAATTGTTTTCGATCGTGACAATTCTTTTCACCCATCCGGAGCATTTCATGAGTTGTTTCCATTTCTTTTCTACGGAGCCAATCATCTCAGAATTATTCATTCTCAGCTTTCAACTCTTGTTCTTGAATTCTTGCGGTGCATCGTTCATATATCCTCTAATCAGTTCATGATCTCTTCATTCTCATGTATCTAAATCCCCTCAAGTATCTTCATTCGTTTTCCAACTCTTCCTGGTGAATTGTGCCTTTGCTACTTTCATTTTCAATTCTTACGGTGGTTCGTTCAAGATTTATCTTCCTTCGTCATCGTATCAGTTCACTCGTTATTTCGTTGTTTCAATCCTACCGGTGGTCGTTGAAGACCTTCCTCAAGTTTGCGCTATATCTCTCTTAATCCTTTCTACGGGAATAAGTAGTATGCCAAATCCATTGCTTGTCATCAATTTAATTTGATGAAGGATAAGCATACAATAAATCTTATTCTTATTTCCTCAAGGTGATTCAATTCTTTTCTTCCGGAGATTGTTCATGATGAAGTAATTCTCGGTTCTAGTGTTTCATCTTTTCTTTTCCGGAGTTCCAAGTTTTCTCGGTTATATCGTCGCGAAGCTCTATCTAAATCATGGCAAGGATTCACCTTGTATTTTCAACTTCTCTTTCTTTCTATCATTCTTTTATTACTGGAGTTCTTCATGGAGGCTCAACATGGTGGTTCGTCAAGGATTATTTTCATTCTTCAATTGTTCTTCAAGTTTTCTCTCGAAGTTATGGCCCGCCAAGCTATACTCAAAAATTAAACATGGTGCTCAACACATGTTTTGTTTTGGGGAGTTCAAGTATTCTTCTTCTTGCATTTCAAGTGCTATTCTTTCTACCTTATCTTTTGAGGTGGTGTTATATCATTCTTGACAATTTTCATTCATGTTTCGGGATTCACATGTTGTCAAGAATGAGGTATTTTAAATCCATTAATCTCTTCATTGGAGTTATCTTGGTATAGATTTCACCTAAAGCCTTCCCTAAGGAAAGTTGCTATTTGTGGTGCTTATCAATGATCCAAGTTTTCTCCTATCGTCTCGGCGAAAGCAGTTTTCATCTTTTCATTGATCTCAAGCAATCAATTGTTTCTGTTAGTGGCCGGTTGTCACCTCATCATTTTGAGATGTTTGCCATAAGCCCACAACAAGCTTGTGCTTTTCGTTGTTTATTTTCCAACAACTCCGTTCAATTCTTTGCAAGGATGCTTTCCAAGCTCATTTGTGGCAGAAGTTATCATTTTCTTCACCATTCTGTTATTCCAATGATCTATCCACTATTCTTTCTTCCGGGGCATTGTGATGTTGCTCTCTTTACTCATCTTCTCGAATTGAGTATCATGTTCTTTTCATGCTTATCCACTTAACCGGAATGTTGTGTCATCTCTTCAAGTTCTTTTCATCTTATCAAGTTTTGCCTCTCTTTTCAACCTGAGTGCTGTCTGAAATCTTTCTTACACTTTATGCCATTCTTTCAATAGTTCCGGAGGCGGTATGTTGTTGATTTCATCAAGTATCATCCCATCTTCTCAAGTTCATGTTATATTCCTTCCATGTTCAACCGGAGTGCTGCCCGAATTCTTCCCTCTCATCTCGTTTTAACCAGGGTTGTTCCTATTCCTCCCTGTCCATTGTACTCGTCATTCATAGCTTTGCAACCTCCAAGGTTCACATGGTGTTCCTTGTTTCTATTATCTATCATAGTGCTCTCAATTGTGTTCAACTCCGTTGTGTTCTTTCTTTCAACTTTTCAACCTCTCAAGGTTCTTTGGTTTCACTTTTTTTTGTCGAAGAAGCAACCTTAGTTTTACCTCTTCTCTTCCTCTTCCGTTTCTCTCCGGTGCCATCCTAGATCTCGGGACGAGATCCTCTCGTAGTGGTGGAGTGTTGTGACGCCCCGAGACCGACGCTCTAGAAGACTTCCAGTTATCCCGAGTTTCGCCATGTGTTTCCTTTGTGCTTGCTCTTTTATTTTTGCATTGCATCATGTCATCATGCCATCATTTCATTAATTTTAAAACCTCAACTAAATAAATTGCATAGATCTTTTGATCTATTTAAATCGAGGGATATTCACATGGTGATTTCTCTTTAAAACATATTCAAAGTCTCCTACTATTATTAGGGAGCTATAATAAAATTATTCCATTTATTTGGAATTAACCATAACCCACTTGCAAAATATCCCATGCCGTTGTTATCTCAATTCTTGGTCTCTAACCTTGCCAATAATTCTTTTGTCATTTTCCGGAGCTCCACCAAAAATCCGAACATTTTTGGACGTTCCTTTTATCAAGTCCTAGTTCAAACCCATTTGAATTAAATTCAAATGAGTTTGAATTTAAATCTTGCATTCGTGCCTCTTTTCTATTTTTCCTGGATCGAGCTCATTTTTGTGAGTTCGGGAAAACTATCTGCGTGTCCAACTTCTTCCCCTAACCCCTCTTTCTTTTCTTTCTTAATCTCTATTTTTTCTCTTCTTTTAGTAGTGAGAGAGAGCCCAACAGCCTTGCAGCCCAGCCGGCCACTTAGGCCCGGCCATCCAGACCGGCCCATTTGCCCCTGGAGGCCCAGCCGCCCCCTCTAACCCTAGCCGCAGGGAGAGCATCGCTCGATCCCCCCTTTCCCTCGTTCCCCATCATGCGCCGCCAGCGCCCGACCCCCTCTCCTTCTCCTCGGCTCGATCCCCTCCCCTTGTTCCTTCGAGCGCGAGCCCCGCAGCGCTCTATGTTGCCCCGTCGCCCCTCCAGTCGGCTAGTCCAGACCGTGCCGCCCTGCGGCCTCCTCCCTCATCTCCCTCGCAGCCTCTCTTCCTCCCCAGCACCAGGCCCCATCTCCTCCCTGCGCGCGAACCCCTCGCTGCCCCGTCTCCTTGCACCGGAAACCACGCACCTCGTCGGCCAACTCCGGCGGCCCTCCATCGCCGCCCGAAGCCCCTACTCCGCTTGCCCGCATCTGCCTCTCCACCTTACTCCGGCGCCCCCTGCCTCGACCTCCTCTGCAAGCTACAGCCGCCCCGCGCCAAGTCCCTCTCCGACGTCCTCTGTTCGGGAACGAGCACGACGCTCGCCGCTTCCCTTTGTATGTCCCGTGCACCTGGAAATCGAGCAGCAACGCTCGTCCTCGAGAGCGTTGACCAGCCGCCTTCGCCAGATCCTTCGGCCTCACCTCGTGGTCCAAACCCGCACAGCCATGCATGACATGGAGCCGTTCGCCTCCTGTGCACGCCTTGTTTTGTGCCAAGTCTAGTAAGGCCGCCTTGCACTACCGTCGCCCGAAGACCCGTGTACCATGAGCGCCAAGTTCGACTACCGCACGGTTACGCCAGGTTCATCTACGGAACATGTATGTCTCCAATGGTGTACCACTACCGTCGTCGTGAACAATTACTTCCACTACGAGATGTACCACTACCATCGCCAAGATTGCGAGTACCTCTACCGTCGCCGCGAACGACTACTTCCACGACGTCCGAGAACAACTACTTCCACTACCGTCGCCCCGAAGATGCTGGATTCGTCAAGTGCCTCTTCGAAACAAATGTGAACGACTACTTCCCTCGACGACTCGAACCACTCCGAAAATGCCCGCTTCGAAGGTATAACCCGAGACGACCGCGATGAGATGCCCTTGCATGTATGAGATGTACCATATGTTTGCACCGTGTCCGAGAGGTCTTTGCGCGTACCTCGTTTGCCTTGCCGCCGTCCCGTGGGAACCCGGAATCCGGGATCACGCCACCATCTTGCATGACCCGCTCACGTCACACTTCCTTTTGCACCGGTATCTCCATGAGCTACCGGGACCGATATGTTGCCGTGGCATCATTTTCAGATATGTTGCCGTGGCACCATTTCCGTTACGCCGCCGTGGCACCCTTTTCATTCCGCCATGGTGACCAAATGCTTCATAACATGCTCATGTTAACGTTTTCATAAAAATTGCATAAAACTTGATTATGTCATCCGCATCATGTTAACATCAATTAAAATGTTTAAAGTTGTGTTTGCTTTAAACTACTAAATGACATGGGGACTTTCTGGAATTGTTGTTTGTTGGTTCCGGCCTCATTTAAACTTGCCTAAATAGTTAGTTCAATTATGTTTCACCTCTTGCCATGTTTGACAACATTTAATATTGTTGGTTAACCTAAACGAGAGAGAACTAAATAATTGATGTGGTGTTCCGTCAATATGCAACTCGTTGCATATTGAGCTCCACTTAATTTGTAGTATTGTTTGTTGCACTTTGCCATGCCATGCCTCTTTAAACCGGACATGCATCATACTTGTATGTGCATCATGCCATGATTATGCTTGTGTGTTTACGATGTTGTTTGCTTCTTTCCGGTTTGCTTCTCTCGTTAGCTTCGGTTTCGTTCCGGAGTTGTGAGGATTTGTTCGACTACGTTCGTTTGTCTTCTTCATGGACGCGTTCTTCTTCCTTGCGGGATCTCAGGCAAGATGACCATTACCCTCGATATCACTTCTATCTTTGCTTGCCAGTTGCTCCGTTCTATCGCTATGCTGCGCTACCTATCACTTGTTTACCATGCCTCCCATATTGCCATGTCAGCCTCTAACCTTTTTCACCCCTCCTAGCAAACCATTGCTTGGCTATGTTACCGCTTTGCTCAGCCCCTCTTATAGCATTGTTAGTTGCAGGTGAAGTTGAAGATTGCTCCATGATGGACAGGATTATGATTGGGATATCACAATATCTCTTATATTATTAATGCATCTATATATTTGGTAAAGGGTGGAAGACTCGGCCTTATGCCTAGTGTTTTGTTCCACTCTTGCCGCCCTAGTTTCCGTCATACCGGTGTTATGTTCCTGGATTTTTCGTTCCTTACACGGTTGGGTGATTTATGGGACCCCCTTGACAATTCGCTTTGAATAAAACTCCTCTAGCAAGGCCCAACCTTAGTTTTACCATTTGCCACCTAAGCCTTTTTCCCTTGGGTTCTAGGGTGATCTTTATTTTAACCCCCCCCCCCCGGGCCAGTGCTCCTTCGAGTGTTGGTCCGAGCTGAGCTGCCTGCGGGGCCACCTTGGGGAAACTTGAGGGCTGGTTTTACTCGTAGCTAGTCTCATCCGGTGTTGCCCTGAGAACGAGATATGTGCAGCTCCTATCGGGATTTGTCGGCACATCGGGCGGCTTTGCTGGTCTTGTTTTACCATTGTCAAAATGTCTTGCGAACCGGGATTCCGAGGCTGATCGGGTCTTCCCGGGAGAAGGTATATCCTTCGTTGATCACGAGAGCTTATCATGGGCTAAGTTGGGGCACCCCTGCAGGGTATAATCTTTCGAAAGCCGTGCCTGCAGTTATAGGTAGATGGGAATTTGTTAATGTCCGGTTGTAGATAACTTGACACCAAATCTGAATTAAAACGCATCAACCGCGTGTGTAGCCGTGATGGTCTCTTTTCAGCGGAGTCCGGGAAGTGAACACGGTTTTGGGTTATGTTTGACATAAGTAGGAGTTCAGGATCACTTCTTGATCATTGCTAGCTTCACGACCGTTCCGTTTGCTCTCTTCTCGCTCTTATTTGCGTATGTTAGTCACCATATATGCTCAGTCACTGTTGCAACCTCACCAGTTTACCCCTTCCTTTCCCATTAGCTTAAATAGTCTTGATCTCGCGGGTTTTGAGATTGCCGAGTCCTCGTGACTCACCAGATACTATCACAACAGTTGCAGGTGCCGATGATACCAGTGCAGATGACGCAACCGAGCTCAGATGGGAGCTCAATGAAGATCTTAGTTGTTGCTATGTTTCGTTTCATGTTGATCAGTAGTGGAGCCCAGTTGGGACGATCGGGGATCTAGCAGTTGGGTTATCTTCTTTTCTTTTGGCTTCGTCCGTAGTCGGACTATGTGTGTACTCTGAATGATGTATGATGAATTATATGTTCATTGTGTGAAGTGGCGATTGTAAGCCAACTCTTTATCCCAGTCTTGTTCATTACATGGGATTGTGTGAAGATGAC
This sequence comes from Triticum aestivum, assembly GCF_018294505.1. Lineage (NCBI taxonomy): Eukaryota > Viridiplantae > Streptophyta > Magnoliopsida > Poales > Poaceae > Triticum > Triticum aestivum. Next base: position 125,918,631 of record NC_057810.1, on the reverse strand, counting down.
CCTTCTTGCGACAAAACCACAATGCGGTTATGCCTCTAAGTCGTGCTTCGACACGTGGGAGATATAGCCGCATCGTGGGTGTTATACCGTGACCTGGAAATTGACATGGTAAAACAAATATAGCATAAATCTGAGGTATAACTTATACTATTTACCTGCATCTTACATACTGTACCAGCCCCCAAGTCTATTGCTTATGAATAAATACGCTGTAGACTTAGAAATCTGCTTTATTTGTTAGCTTATCCGGCTCAAAAAGAATTTACTTAACCCGGTTATAACATAAGGCTTTTAAATTTGCAATATACATTAGCCCCCAAGTGTCAAGTATCTTTACTTGTGAAGTGCCTGAGACTTAACATGTATGACCCAGTATGATAGGTTTAAAATTCTTCAGCCTACATTAGCCCCCAAGTGCCAAGTATCTTTACCTGTAAAGTGCTTGGGACTTGAATGTTACCTTACCGTGATCTTTACCATAACGTGGTGTCAATGCAGGCCACCATCAGTCAATTTGAATCGGAGCTTACTGTCTTGAAGAGTCATCTGAAAACTCAAGAACTTGAAACTCAGAAGGCTAACTCCAAATTTGAATTCAGCGTCTCTGAAAATGAGAAGTTGAAGAAGAATTTTGAGTCAGAGAAGAAAGCTTGGGCTGATGAGAAGGCTTCCCTGGTGACTCGGGCCGAGATAGCAGAAGCATCTCTCGCAGAGGCAACAACCGAGCTGTCCGACTTAAAACGACAAATATCTCAAATGGTCTCAGCCATCTTCGGTAAGTTATTGTGCAAAACCTCAAACATTGTAACCTTACAATGACTATTGTAATAATTACGTCCGGCTGACTGTTATGCTTGTGCACATACAGGTCCCAGGAGTACCAACCTGAAGCAAAACATGCTGATCAAGCTTAAAGCAGTTTACACCTTAGTGGAACAGCTATACTCTGGGACACAACGTGCCTTAGCCGTTGTAGCCTTATCAACTCCACATCCTCACCTTCTGCAGGATGTATTGAAGAGCCTCGCTTTTCTTCCTCAGCGGATCCAAGACTTAAGGCGGGCGTCCTCAAGAGTTGGGGCCGTGGCTGCATTGAGCCGGGCTAAAGCATGGCTCCCGGAACTAGACCCGGCCGACCTTGCCCTTGGATACCCAAGTCTGAAGGAAGACGACACTGTATTTGACGACCATGATTTCACCGCCTGCGTCAAAGCCATACGCCCCGTGTCAACCCTTATTGGAAACGACACTGACCTTAGCAAGTATGTGCCGGCTTATGACAGTGAAAACCGGAGAATTCCAAACACTCCATATGATCAAATCAGCCTGATCCCTCCAATTCGTAAGCATACTTTTGCCCCTGAAGTGGTCCCAGACGGTTTAATAGATGATGAAGCTGAGTTTGAAGCTTTGAGCGGCATTGACTGGGCCTCGTCAACTTTCCAGGACAAAACAGCCAACGGAGAAGCGGAGAACGATAACCCGGAGTCTTCAAGCCCGCCGAAGGAGTGAATCGCCAAGTGTTTGGCAGAAAACAATGCTTCATTTATTCAGGCTCGGGGAGTCTTGTAATAGGGTAGAAAAAACTTCCCAATGTTTGTCATGCCTTCGCGCATGTTCCTAGCGCTCAACACTTTCGTAAGCCGCCACTGCTATATATTTCTGGCTTTTTATTTCCTTGGCGTGTTAAATTTGCTCACCTTATTCTGCGATCCTTGGATAATCTTTCCTGCTGACTTGATGCTCACCTAGTACTTAACAACCTGGTGTGACCAATATTAAACCGGCTTCAGGCTTCTGATTCGAATACGATCAGTAAACCGTTCCAAAGGGGTTAAGCTAAGATTCGGATACAATCATATAGCCCCCAGTGGCTTGGCGATCCCGATCAAGTGGGTATCGGCAGCTATGTTCTCTTTGGTTCGAATACGACCTATGTTTGAACAGGAAGCCCCCAAGTGACCATAAGATTTTTTTAATGATGCTGATTTGAATACGATCCACGTCAGACCCAAAGGAGTTAAGCTGTGATTCAAATATGATCAAGAAGCCCCCAAGTAGGTTTGGCAGTATGCCGATCAAGTGGGTATTGATAGATATGTTCTCTTTGGTTCGGAAACGACCTATGTTTGAACAGGAAGCCCCCAAGTGATCATGGATAGATCCAGATATGATCATAAGCCGGACCAAAGGTAAAGCCGGATTCAGATATGATCAGCTCCCTGTTGGTTGTTTCCACCATCTGACAAAAAGGCATATAAATTTTTGAGGGTGAAAAAGGACAGAGGTCCTGCTTTATTACTTTATATAATATATACATTGTCAAAAAAATATACATCTCAAGAGCCGGTGGCTTAAGTATAGTAAGGCCGAAGATGGGCTATATTCCACGGCCGGTGGGTCTCCTCCTCCGACTTACGTGAGTCTTTGTGCTCTCGAATATCAATGAGGTAGTATGACCCGTTGTTCAGATTCTTGCTGACCACAAAGGGTCCTTCCCAAGGAGGGGATAGCTTGTGCATATCGGACTGATCCTGGATGAGCTGGAGCACTAAGTCGCCTTCCGGAAATGTTCTGCTTCTGACCCGGCGGCTATGATAGCGATGAAGGTCTTGCTGGTAAATCGCTGAGCGGGCTATTGCCAAGTCTCGCTCCTCATCCAACAAGTCAAGTGCCTCCTGTCGAGCTTTTTCATTATCAGCCTCAACGTAAGCCGCCACACGGGGCGAATCGTGCCGGATATCACTTGGCGGAACTGCCTCTGCTCCATAAACCATGAAGAAAGGTGTATAACCCGTGGATCTGTTAGGCGTAGTGTTGATGCTCCACAGCACAGAGGGTAACTCTTCCACCCAACAACCCGGAGTCCGCTGTAAGGGGACCAAGAGTCGTGGTTTCATACCCCTTAAGATCTCCTTATTAGCTCTTTCTGCTTGACCATTGGATTGAGGATGACCAACAACCGAAACGTCAAGCCGGATATGCTATCATTGACAGAATTCTTCCATGGCACCCTTGGAGAGATTAGTGCCATTATCAGTTATGATGCTATGTGGAAAACCAAAATGAAAGATCACCTTTTTGATAAACTGAACTGTTGTGGCTGCATCACACTGACTGACCGGCTCTGCCTCAATCCACTTTGTAAATTTATCCACTGCCACCAGGAGGTGTGTCTTTTTATCCTTAGACCTCTTGAAGGGTCCCACCATGTCAAGCCCCCAGACTGCGAACGGCCAAGTAATTGGAATCATCCTCAATTCTTGAGCCGGCACATGAGCTTGTCGTGAGAATTTTTGACATCAGCATGAGCCGTCAGCCAATAAAAACCGTGACGGAAGGCCTTGGCCACCAGAGATTTTGAGCCGGCATGATGACCACAATCCCCTTCATGGATCTCTCGAAGTATCTCTTGACCCTCTGCAAGTGACACACAACGCTGGAACGCCCCTGTGACACTAAGGTGATGTAACTCGCCATTAACAATTGTCATGGATTTGGACCGCCTGACAATTTGTCTCGCCAAGGTCTCATCCTCAGGCAGCTCTCCCCGGGTCATATAAGCCAAATATGGCAATGTCCAATCTGGGATGACGTGAAGTGCGGCCACCAACTGTGCCTCCGGGTCTGGCACTGCAAGTTCTTCCTCTATAGGTACTTTGGCAGAAGGATTATGCAGAACGTCAAGAAAGGTGTTAGGCGGCACCGGCTTACGCTGAGAGCCCAACCGGCTTAACGCGTCAGCCGCCTCATTCTTCCTTCTATCAATGTGCTCCACCTGATACCCTTTGAAGTACCCATCTACAGCATCTACTTCACGACGATAAGCCGCCATAAGGGGATCCTTGGAATCCCACGTGCCTGAGACCTGCTGAGCCACGAGATCTGAGTCGCCCAAGCACCTTATCCGGCTCAAATTCATGTCCTTAGCCATCCGGAGACCATGGAGCAAGGCCTCGTATTCAGCTGCATTGTTAGTACAGGGAAACATGAGCCGGAGCACATAATGAAATTTGTCACCTCGAGGGGAAGTTAAAACAACTCCAGCCCCTGATCCTTCTAACTGCCTGGACCCATCAAAGTGAATAGTCCAATACGTATTATCCGGCTTCTCCTCAGGTGCCTGCAACTCTGTCCAATCATTGATAAAGTCCACCAAGGCCTAAGATTTGATGGCAGTACGGGGCATATACTTCAAACCATAAGGCCCAAGCTCAATAGCCCACTTGGCGATTCGTCCTGTGGCCTCCCTGTTCTGAATGATGTCTCCCAAAGGAGCTGAACTTACCACCCTTATAGGATGACTTTGGAAGTACTGCTTCAGCTTCCGGTTTGCCATGAACACACCATAAACAAGCTTCTGCCAATGTGGATACCTTTGTTTAGACTCAATGAGAACCTCGCTGATGTAGTAAACCGGCCATTGAACCGGATGCTCCTTGCCTGCCTCCTTATGCTCCACCACGATGGCAACACTAACGGCCCGCGAGTTAGCAGCCACATATAACAATAGCGGCTCTCTATCAATGGGAGCTGCAAGAACCGGTGGCTCAGACAACTGTCTCTTTAAATCTTCAAAGGCAGTGTTAGCAGCATCGCTCCAGACGAAAGTGTCTGTTTTCTTCATCATCTGATATAGCGGTAAGGCCTTCTCCCCTAACCGGCTTATGAACCGGCTTAAAGCAGCAACATGTCCCTCCAGGCACTGAACATCATTGATACACGCCGGCTTAGCCAGAGAGGTAATCACCGTGATCTTCTCCGGATTAGCTTCAATGCCTCTGTTTGACACCAGAAAACCCAAGAACTTGCCTGCAGGTACACCAAACACACACTTGGCCAGGTTAAGCATCATCTTGTAAACCCGGAGATTGTCAAAGGTCTCTCTCAAGTCGGATATTAAAGTTTCCTTTTCTCTGGATTTCACCATGATGTCATCCACATAAGCATGAACATTACACCCAATTTGATCGTGCAAATAGTTCTGCACACATCGCTGATGAGTCGCCTGGCCACTCTTGAGTCCAAATGGCATAGATACATAACAGAAGGCCCCAAACAGAGTGATGAAAGCTGTCTTCTCCTGGTCCTTAACTGCCATCTTGATCTAATGATAACCAGAGTAAGCATCCAAGAAGCTCAAACGTTCACAACCCACCGTAGCATCAATGATTTGATCAATACAGGGGAGAGCAAAGGGATCAGCCGGACAAGCCTTGTTTAAGTCCGTGTAATCCACACACATCCGCCAAGTGACATTCTTCTTAAGCACCAACACCGGGTTAGCCAACCACTCCGGATGAAAAACTTCAACAATAAACCCGGCCGCTAAGAGCCGGGCAACCTCTTCTCCAATAGCTTTCCGTCTCTCTTCGTTGAACCGTCGAAGAAACTGCCTGACCGGCTTATACTTCGGATCAATATTGAGAGTGTGCTCAGCGAGTTCCCTCGGTACACCCGGCATGTCAGAAGGTTTCCATGCAAAGATGTCCCGGTTCACACGGATGAACTCGATGAGCGTGCTTTCCGATTTAGGATCCAAATTGGCACTGATACTGAACTACTTAGAGGCGTCTCCCGGGGTAAAGTCAACAAGCTTTGTCTCAGTGGCCAATTTAAACTTCAACGCCGGGTCATGCTCGGTAGTTGGTTTCTTGAGGGAGGTCATATCCGCCGGGTCAACATTGTCCTGATAGAATTTGAGCTCCTCCGCGGCACAGGTAGTCTCAGCGTAACCTGCGTCGCCTTCTTCATATTCCAAGGCCACCTTTCGACTCCCATGCACAGTGATGGTGCCCTTGTAACCCGGGATCTTGAGCTGTAAGTAAACGTAACACGGCCGTGCCATGAACTTAGCATAAGCCGGTCGCCCAAAAAGAGCGTGATATGGACTCATGATTTTGACCACTTCAAACATCAACTTCTTGGCCCTGCAGTCATACTCATCTCCAAAGGCCACCTCCAATTCAATCTTGCCAACTGGGTAAGCCGACTTGCCTGGAACCACCCCATGGAAAACAGTGTTGGATGTTCTCAGATTCTTCTCAGTTAACCCCATGCGCTGGAAAGTATCATAATAGAGGATATTGATGCTGCTACCTCCGTCCATGAGTACCTTAGTGAATTTATATCCATCAACCTGGGGTGCTACCACCAAGGCTAACTGACCCAGATTATCAACTCGTGGAGGGTGATCCTCTCTGCTCCAAATGATGGGTTGCTCTGACCATCTCAAATAATGCGGAACTGCCGGCTCAACCGAATTTACAGCCCTCTTATGAACCTTCTGGTCACGTTTGCATAATCTAGTGGTAAACACATGGTACTGCCCACCACTCAACTGTTTTGGCTGGCTCTGATAACCCGACTGCTGCTGCTGTTGTCCCCCCCCCCCTGACCAGATTGTTGCTGATTATTTCCACCCGGCTGTCCCTGAAAACCGGAATTTGAACCGCTGCTCGGGCCATGAAAGCCGCCAGCCCCTGAACCACCGCCAGATCCATGACTACCATCAAAGGTATTGGAATTTTTAAACGCCTTCATGATCGCGCAATCTTTCCACAGGTGTGTAGCGGGGTGCTCCCGGGTGTCATGTTTCAGGCAGGGCTCATTGAGTAGCTGCTCAAGAGATGGGCCTGACCCACCGGATCGAGGCCACTTACCCTTACGTCTCTGATTGTTACCCTGTGTATTAGCATTGGCTACAAGCTCTGGGTTACCGTCCGCCTTACGCTTATTGCCGCTTTCATTCACCAGGTTGTGCTGTTGACCCTTTCCATTGCCGTTTCTTTTTCCCTTCCCTGTCTTCTCAGCGTCAGACACGGGATCCTTGGTACTATCAGAATCGGTATATTTGACCAAAGCCGCTATCAGCGTACCCATATCTCTGCAGTCACGCTTAAGGCGCCCCAGTTTCTGCCTCAGCGGCTCAAAGCTGCAATTTTTCTCCAACATGAGGACTGCAGAGCCGGCATCCATCTTATCAGATGAATGAATGATCTCCTTGACCCGGCGCACCCAAAGGGTGGTGGATTCGCCCTTCCCTGCTTACAATTCGTCAAGTCCACGATTGACATAGATTGCTTACAGGTGTCCTTGAAGTTCTAGATAAAACGGGCTTTTAACTCCTCCCACGAACCAATGGAATTGGGCGGTAAACTTTTTAACCAAGACTGGGCCGTTCCATCCAACAGCATGGTGAAATATTTAGCCATTGCTGCGTCACTGACTTCCAACAGCTCCATGGCCATCTCATAACTCTCAATCCAGGCTCCAGGCTGTAAGTCGGCCGTGTAATTCGGCACCTTTCGAGGTCCCTTGAAGTCCTTGGGCAGGCGTACGTTGCGCAAAGCCGGTATCAAACAAGGAACACCACCAGTTCTGGTTGCTACTCCCATCTCGATAGAAGTCGTTGGATACTCTGGAATATCCTGATGTGCCGCCTGTTGAGCCGCCAGTTGAGCCGCCCGCTCGTTCTCCTGACGTACTCGGTCTTGCACCGGGTTATAGCCACCATGTTGGTCACGGCATTGGGCGTTGCTTGACAAAGCTTCAGATTCCATGTGCCTGCTGTAACTCGGGCTCCGGTTCTGACGAGGCGGTGCTAACCAAGGTGGAGGAGTTGAATGAATCATATCCCGACTATAAGAATAGGTCTCTTGCTGAGCCAGGGCCATCTGAACAAGTTCCCTAATCCTCCGGGTCTCCACCGTTGTTGGATCATCACCGTCCACTGGAAGAGCCGCCAGACGCGCTGACGCTGCGATTAAATTCTCCATGGGGTTGGAAAAGTGACCCTCCGGTATCGGCACATAACGCGGTGGTGCCATGCTCACATGAGGAGGTGGCATCTCTCGACCTGAGCCAGTCCTCCTGCTCCGGATGTAGCGAAAAGAACCCGAGGGTCGTAATTCAGAGGTAACCGGGATTGGGTCTTCTGGTGTCTCCTCCTCATTACCTCATTGGACACGTTTAAGCTCATCGTGAGCTAGTAAGCCTCTGACTGCAACCGCTGTGCCCGGGCGTCGAGAGCCGAGTCTAGTATCCTCAGCTGCCAAGGCCTCCTTGGCCTGAGCTATCTCCTCACATACCCGTGCCACCTCCGCGTCATGCTCATATTTGTTCGTAGGGATAACTGTGGCGGTTAACAGGGCCGTAAGCTTGTCCACAAGATCTATCAGCACTTGAGCCGGCGGGCGCACAGGGCCTCCTGCCCTGGCAGCTCCTATCTCGGACGTAATTGCAGTAGCGGATGTAGAGTTTTGACCGGGTTGAGTCCCAGCCATGAAGACTCCTGCCCAATTCGGTGACTCACAGGGGTCCGAAATACTGAAGCCGTCGGAACAACCCCCGAGCACACCATCTTGAACTTGATACAGAGAATCTGTTGAACCGGCAGACGAATCACCGTCAGAGTGGACGACCATCTCACCACCATCTTCAGGTCCTTCAGAAAGCTCTTCTCCGTGGACGCAGCTCACAATGACACGCTTCATGTCGGGTTGAGCTCGGGCGGGTTTCGCATGCTGAGCCATCTCAACGAGGTTGGTGCAATTGTCCGGCTCAGGCCCCGGCTCGCCAATCCGGCCGATGAAGACGTGGATCCCTCCGAAGGGGACCCGGTACCCATACTCAATTGAGCCGGCGTCGGGGCCCCAGCCTTCGTCGTCGATGTAGATCTTGTCGCGAAGACTCTTGTTCATCCGGCCCACTGCGTATCCCTTGAGCCCTTCGAAGTTGCCCTTCAAGAACTCAAATCCACCGTGCGCTGGCCCCACGGTGGGTGCCAACTGTCGTGGAATTGTCATGTCAGATGTCCTCGTGAAAGGACTTAGTTGTGGAGCCATCGCAACTAGGAAGCTTGAAGGGGTTAATCGGGACAAAGGACATGAGAGGGTTTATACTAGTTCGGCCCCTTACGGTGAAGGTAAGGCCTACGTCTAGTTGGGTTGGTATTGATGTTTCGATGACCCGGGAGCGAGATACGCTATGCCCGGTTCTCGATGAGTTGTTTCCTGCCCTAAGCCGCCAGCAGGTCGTCTCCTTATATACACGGATGGACGCCCTGTGGCCTACAGAGTCCTGGCCGGCTTATAAACAGTGTCCGGCCCGGTGACTAGTTAAGTCTACCTTATGATACAAGGCATATTACTATGGCGGTTTATTTACAACGGGCCTTAAGTCGCCTGCGGTCCTTAAGCCCTCTATGAACCGCCATCTTCACTTTTGATCTTGGGCTTCTCTCTGGTAAGTCCTCTTTGCGTAACCCGGCCCCTCCTGGGCGGCTTACACTAATAGTTATATCCCCAACGACTCGGTAGGATTTTTTTTAAAACTTAGGCGAGTACTGGACTGCAGCTAAGCCTCCGAGTGGGAGGATTGCTCACCACTCAGTAGGATTTTTCAAACTTAGGTGGTTATTGGACTGTAGTTAAGCCCCCGAGTGTGAGGATTGCTCACCACTCGGTAGGATTTTTCAAACTTAGGCGAGTACTAGACTGCAGCTAAGCCCCCGAGTGAGAGGATTGCTCACCACTCGGTAGGATTTTTACACTTAGGCGAGTACTGGAATGCAGCTAAGCCCCCGAGTGAGAGGCTTGCTCACCACTCGGTAGGATTTTTCAAACTTAGGCGAGTACTGGACTGCAGCTAAGCCCCCGAGTGAGAGGATTGCTCACCACTCGGTAGGATTTTTTACACTTAGGTGAGTACTGGACTGCAGCTAAGCCCCCGAGCGAGAGGCTTGCTCACTACTCGGTAGGATTTTTTAAACTTAGGCAAAACGGATTCGCAGCTAAGCCCCCGAGTAAGAGGCTTGCTCACCACTCGGTAGGATTTTTTCAACTTAGGTGAAACGAATTCGCAGCTAAGCCCCCGAGTGAGAGGATTGCTCACCACTCGGTAGGATTTTTTACACTTAGGCGAGTACTGGACTGCAGCTAAGCCCCCGAGTGAGAGGCTTGCTCACCACTCGGTAGGATTTTTCAAACTTAGGCGAGTACTGGAGTGTAGATAAGCCCCCAAGTGAGAGGATTGCTCACCACTCGGTAGGATTTTTTACACTTAGGCGGAGTACTGGACTGCAGCTAAGCCCCCGAGTGAGAGTCTTGCTCAGCACTCGGTAGGATTTTCTAAACTTAGGCGAAACGGATTCGCAACTAAGCCCCAGAGTGAGAGGCTTGCTCACCACTCGGTAGGATTTTTTCAACTTAGGCAAAACGGATTCTCAGCTAAGACACCCACTGGGGATTTAGAACATGTAAAAAAGGAATAACAATCATTCGGGAGACTGTAAAATCATGTCTTTGATAATCAAACTAGAAGGTATTTCTTATTACATCTCAACAGTCTGAATGCTTAAGAGTAGCGGAGTAGCTCTGCATTCCAAGCACGTGGCTCGTCTTTATCATGCTCGACGTTGAAAAGACGGTATGCTCCATTGTGGAGCACTTTGGTGACGACGAAGGGGCCTTCCCAAGCAGGAGCAAGCTTGTGTGGTTTCTGCTGGTCCACTCGAAGAACCAAGTCTCCCTCCTGAAATGCCCGACCCCTTACGTTTCTGGCGTGGAATCAATGTAGGTCTTGCTGATAAATGGTCGACTGAATCAAGGCCATCTCTCTTTCCTCTTCCAGGAGATCAACTGCATCTTGCCGAGCCTGTTCTGCTTCTTCTTCTGAGAAAAGTTCGACTCGAGGTGCGTTGTGAAGCAAATCACTCGGGAGTACAGCTTTAGCTCCATAGACTAAGAAGAATGGAGTTTGTCCAGTTGACCGATTAGGAGTTGTCCTCAATCCTCAAAGTACTGATGGAAGTTCATCGACCTAGGCACCTGCTGCATGCTTGAGGTCACGCATCAATCTAGGTTTTAGTCCTTTGAGAATCTATCCATTTGCTCTTTCAGCTTGCCCATTCGAATGAGGATGGGCGACTAAAGCGTAGTCGACCCTTGTGCCTTGGGAAGCACAAAAGGTTCTGAACTCGTCAGAATCGAAGTTTGACCCATTATCAGTGATGATGTTGTGCGGAACACCATATCTGAATGTCAATTCTCTGATGAAACTCACAGTTGTACTTGCGTCAAGGTTTTTAATGGGTTTGGCTTCAATCCATTTGGTAAACTTGTCGACCGCTACCAACACATGGGTAAATCCACTCCTGGCAGTCCTCAGAGGTCCAACCATATCCAATCCCCAAACAGCAAAAGGCCAGATGAGTGGAATAGTCTTCAGAGCTGACATAGGTTTATGGGACATGTTGGAGTAGAACTGACAGCCTTCACATTTGTCTACTATTTCTTTCGCCATCTCGTTGGCGTGTGGCCAGTAAAATCCGGCTCGGTATGCTTTGTCCATGATGGTCTGAGAGGACGCATGGTGACCACAGGTCCCCGAGTGAATATCATTGAGGATCATTCGGCCTTCTTCTAGCGTGATGCATTTCTGGCAGACTCCAGTTACACTTTCTGTGAACAACTGTCCTTTTATCACGGTAAAGGCTTTGGATCGTCGGACGATCTGTCGAGCCTCTTCCTCATCCTCTGGAAGTTCTTTCCTAAGAATGTATGCAATGTATAGCACTATCCAGTTGGGAGTGATGACTAAAACTTCCATGATTAAGTCGACCATGGCTAGGACTTCGACTTTAGTCGGATCTGTGGCACTCTTAGGCTGTGGGGGTTCTTCAGTGAAAGGATCTTCCTGAACTGAAGGTGAGTGAATATGTTCCAAAAACACATTGCTGGGAATGGTCTCTCTCTTGGATCCTACATTTGCCAATTCATCTGCACCTTGATTTTTCAATCGGGGTATATGGTGAAGCTCCAACCCTTCAAACTTGTTTTCCAACTTTCTTACTGCATTGCAATAACCAGTCATAGCTGGGCTCCTGACATCCCACTCTTTCATCACTTGATTAACCACCAAATCTGAGTCACCGTAGACCATAAGGTGACGGACACCGAGTGAAATGGCCATACGCAACCCATATAAAAGTGCTTCATATTCAACTTCATTGTTGGAGGAATCAAAATGAATCTGGAGAACCTAACTAAGCTTGTCTCCATGGGGGGATACCAAAACTACCCCTGCACCGAAACCATTTAGCATCTTGGAGCCATCGAAGAACATGGTCCAATGCTCCGAGTGAACTTGAGTCGGCAGTTGCTGCTCAATCCACTCAGCCAGGAAATTTGCAATTGCTTGGGACTTGATAGCTTTCTTTGCCTCAAGCTTGATATCCAAGGGAAGGAGTTCAATCGCCCATTTTGCCACTCGACCAATTGCATCTCTGTTGTTCAGAATTTTAGATAATGGAGCATCACTGACGACTGTAATGGAGTGATCAGAGAAATAATGTGCAACCTTCTTCATGGTCATGTAGATTCCATAAACAAGCTTCTGATAATGCAGATATCTCTGCTTGGATGGAGTCAAAACTTCAGATAGATAATACACTGGGCGCTGAACTTTATAGGCCTTTCCTTCTTCTTCCCGCTCGACCGTGAGTACTGTACTGACAACTTGTCCAGTGGCTGCGATGTAAAGTAGTAAAGGCTCTTTGCTGATTGGTGCAGCAAGCACCGACTAGGAGGAAAGCAAGTTTTTCAGCTCTGCAAATACTGCGTCAGCTTCGTCAGTCCACTCGAACTTATCAGATTTCTTCATCAATCGGTAAAGGGGTAAAGCCATTTCATTGAGACAAGAGATGAATCGACTCAAAGCGGCCAAACAACCAGTAAGCTTCTGAACGTCATGCACATGCATAGGGTGTTTCATCTAGAGGATGGCACCGGCTTTCTCTGGGTCCACGTTGATCCCTCGTTCGGAAACGAGGAAACCGAGTAGCTTTCCACCTGGGACTCCGAATGTGCACTTTGACGGATTAAGCTTGATATCATACCTTCTTAGGTTGGCAAAGGTTTCTGTGAGGTCGGTTAGCAGGTCGGAACCTTTACGCGACTTGACCACAATGTCATCCATGTACACTTCCACATTCCGACTGATTTGAGTGGGCAGGCACTTCTGAATCATCCTCATGAATGTGGCGCCGGCATTTTTAGACCAAATGGCATGGTGACATAACAAAAGCACCCGAATGGGGTGATGAAAGCTGTTTTTATTTCATCGGGACCATACAGTCGGATCTGATGATACCCGGAATATGCATCTAGAAAAGACAAGCACTCACACCCCGCAGTCGAGTCAACAATCTGATCGCTGTGGGGAGAGGGAAATGATCTTTCGGGCAGGCCTGATTGATATGCTTGAAATCGATGCACATACAAAGTGAATCGTCCTTCTTAGGGACCATGACCACATTGGCAAGCCACTCGGAGTGGTAGATTTCTTGGATGAACTCTGCTGCTAAGAGTCGAGCCACTTCCTCGCCAATTGCTTTTCTCTTCTGCACGGCGGACCATCGAAGATGCTCTTTGACAGGTTTTGCCTTTGGATCGACACGCAAACGATGCTTAGCCAGTCCCCTGGGTACACCCGGCATGTCAGAGGGCTTCCATGCAAAGATGTCCCAGTTCTCACGGAGGAACTGGATGAGCGCTTCTTCCTATTTGCTATCGAGTGTTGTTGAGATATGAGTCGGTGCAACATTGGGATCGGCCGGGTGAATATGAATCGGCTTCGTTTCACCAGACGACTGAAATGTGGAATCTGTGGCAGGCTTCTTGGCTCGTAACAAATCACTCGGATCTGCATTCTTTTGATACTCTTGTAACTCAACTGCTGCCATTTGTGCATCGGCGATTTTGGAACCCTTCTGGAAGCATTCCTCTGCCTTTTGCCGATTACCAGTGACTGTGATCACACCCCTGGGGGCAGGCATCTTCAGCTTGAGGTACATGTAACACGGCCGAGACATAAAATGTGCATAGGCAGGCCTACCCAGAATAGCATGATAAGCACTCTGGAAATCCACAACTTCAAATGTCAACTTTTCCTTACGGTAATTCTTGGAATCACCAAAAACCACGTCCAGGGCGATCTGGCCGAGTGATTCGGCTTTCTTTCCAGGGATAACGCCATGAAAGCTCATATTGCTCTCGCTAAGCTTGGACATCGGAATGCCCATCCCCTTCAAGGTTTTAGCATAAAGGATATTCAGGCCGCTACCACCATCCATTAGCACTTTGGCAGTCGAGTGCCTTCAACCACTGGGTCGACCACCAGCGCTTGCCTCCCAGGGGTGGCTATACACGCCGGGTGATCAGACTGGTCGAATGTGATGGTTGTTTGAGACCATTTCCGGTATGTGGTCGTCGTTGCCGGAGCAACCATATTTACTTCTCTGTTGATAACTTTCAATCAACTTTTGCTCTCAACATCAGCGAAAATCACCAGGGTGGAATTGACTTTAGGATAACCATCGTCTTCCTCTTCGTCCTCGTCCTTGTCTGACTCTTTCTCCTTCTCACTAGGCTGTTTCTCTCGGAATTGCTGGATCAGGAGTCGACATTGTCGAGTGGTGTGTTTAGGATAAATCAGATTACCCTCTTCATCCTTCTTCGTATGAATGTGACATGGTAAATCAAACACATCATTTCCCACTTGATCTTTTACCTTCTTAGGGGTCCAGGGCCCCTTAGGTTTTCCTTTAAACTTTCCTTGAACCACTGCCGCAACTTCACCGGGTGCTGCAGGTTCGGCCTTACATTTCTGTTTCCGATTGGAATTACCTCTTCCGATGTCTTGGCCGACTGGTTTACCCTTTCCATTGCGGAGTCGATCCTCTTCTTCCCCGTTAGCGTATCGGGTGGCTATTTCCATCATCCGAATCAGAGTCATATCTCCAGTCCGACCGAACTTCAGGACCAGCTCTCGATATTTAATGCCTTCCTTGAAGGCACACACTGCTTGATGCTCAGATACATTTTCCACTGTGTGATGTAAAGTGGTCCACCTCTGAATGAAATCCCTTAGAGTCTCACTCGGTTTCTGCACACAATGCTACAATTCTGTTAACCCTGCTGGCCGCTTGCAAGTACCTTCAAAAGTTCTGACAAATACTCGGGCAAGTTCTTCCCAACTGAATATACTGCCTGGGGCTAACTGAGTTAACCACGCTCTGGCTGATCCTTCCAACATCAGAGGAAGATGCTTCGTGCCACTTCATCATTCCCACCACCAATCTGCACAGCAACTCGGTAATCCTCAAGCCAAGTTTCTGGTTTGGACTCTCCAGTGAACTTGCTAACTCCGGTCGCCAACCTGAAGTTGGGAGGAATCACTGCAGCCCTAATGGCTCTGCTGAAACATTCTGGACCTGAAACATGAACTCTGCTGCCAGTTGGACGGTCTCTGTCACGGTCTTCTATGTGTGCTCTGTTCTGGTCGACTAGACCTTGAATGAGAATAGATCTCGCATCAAAGCCTGGCTCTCTTGGGTCGGCCGGGACTCTGCGCTTGCCACTGTGAAGGCGTCTGTCATCATATTGCCGAGGCACATATGATCCACTCCTCGGAGGAGGTGTGGGCAGTTGACGACGGTCGTTGCGGCCGAGTCGGTGATCATATTGCCCCTGGTTCCTGTACTGATCCTACTGTTGCCCATGACCTTCACGCCGCAGGGGCGATCTTGGGTTGTCGGCAAACTGAACTATTATCCGCCACCACGGATCTGCTATGAATCCTATTCCACGACTAAGACACCGCTGTGTTCTGTTCTCCTACTGCCCGGAGTAAGTCCCGGATCTGCATCAAACCTTTTCCGGCCTCCAACTGGGAAGGCTAAATTGACTCTGCTATTCGGGCCGCAGCTGTGAGATTTTGAATCGGAGTGCGGTATACCTTAGGTGGAGGCGGAAAAAGATGTCGTCGACTGGACTCAGGGATCCGCTCCCGAGTGCGCTCGTCAAGTGCATGCTAGAGGTTCTCCAGTCGATTGTGCTCAGCCAAATTAGCCAAGCGCACCTCTTCCAAGGCCCGAGCCTCGGGGGTTTCTCCAACGATGGGCATGTGGAGTGCATCCATGTTGCAGCGACGAAGTTCTTCTCTCTGCTGCGAAGAGAGGGGTTCGGGATGGTACTCCTTGTGGACGCGTGACGGATCGACGCCACCATCCCCGCCGTCTTCGCGGCGAAAACCAGACGGGCTACATGGTCCGTCGACCATCAAGACTTCAGCCGCAGGGTCGCTGCTATCGCACTCGGATGCGGTCTCGGTGGAGCCAGTCGATAGGTCGAACAGGCCATAGAGAGTTTTGTCGGGCTCGATTGCCGCAACTTGCTGGGTGGCCGAATGACGAGCCACCGCGTGTTTCACCCACCACTGAAGCCGCGACCGACCGGATCACTTGCGCCGGCGAACAGCGGGGTGAGAAGACACCATGGGAGCCGACCGATACTTGGTCGACGGCTGCCGGAGAAGGACGCGACGTACGCACGCGCCTCGACGTCAAGGGGAGCTTCCTAAAGCCAGGCGGAGTCGTTGGCGATGAAAACGAGTGCGCCGAGATGGATCTCGCGGCCCTCAGCCAATCCGCCGCCAGAAACCATGATGATGATGATCGGAAAAAATTGCAACTTCACCAACAAGTTGCTAAGACACCTGCCCCAAGGTGGGCGCCAACTACCGTGGTCCTAAGACTGACAGTAGAAAGGGGGGTAGGTATGGAGAGGCAAGATCCCAGCTATGGTGAAGGTGTACACACGGGATTTACGAGTTCAGGCCCTTCGCGGTGGAAGTAAAAGCCCTACGTCTCGGTGCCCGAAGGCGGTCGACTGGATTATATGTGTGTGGTGTTACAGGGGGTGCGAACCCTTGTGCCAGAGGAGGGGGGTGGCTTATATAGAGTGCACCAGGACCCCAGCCATCCACCATTACAAGGAGTTCAATGTACATAAAGACGGGGCGTTACTGGAAACGCCAGACATAAGTGTTATTAATGATATTAAAGACTATGGAGTGAACGCCTGACCGTTGCAGTGCTGAGTGGCTCCTGGTCTTCAGTAGGTCGAGTGGTTTCTTGTATGGTCGAGTGACATTAGGTAGGAGGGATGCCCGAGTGACATGATTGGTCGAGTGGGTTGCACTCGAAACCTTTGACTGGGGGTTCTTTGTCGTCTCTTGGACTTCTTGCTTCTAGGGTAGTGACCTTGGGTAGGGAGTATAGGTCAAGTCCATGACCCTACCCTGGGTCTGTATCCTCATCAGGGTCATCATGGAGAAGCGCGGGAGACATTGTGTCCTTGCAATGACTCCTCACTCACCCCCTCTACTACTCCACTCTCTCCCCTAACAATTCTCACTACCCACTGGTTGCAATGATGGATCCTCCACTTGGAGCTCCTCTTCCCCCGACCTGACATCACGGAGATGGACCTACTCAATCGTGAGTTGGGCATGCTTTGGGAGAAGCTCATAGGTCTTTGTGGTGTGCTGAAGCCTCGCCCTTGGGACCCCTCCCTAGATTGGCCATCACCGATTTGGAGATGGCAATGGGGTTGAGCACATCAGAGCCACAGACAATAGCAATGTTGGCGAGGACGTCGAGGGCGGAGACATCGACAGTGTTGGAAATACTCCCTCCAGTCCTTTTTTACTCCGCGTATTAGATTTGTGTCAAAGTCAAATGTTACAAAGTAGAGATAATTTGACTTTGGATAAAACTTATATGCAGAATAAAAATGGTAGGAGGGAGTATATCCTTGATGCAATTATGTGAAGATGTTATTTCCCATTGTATTCATAAGTTATTTATATTGCCATGACCATCGTCAATGATTTGGTTGTGAAACATAAGGTATGATGTTGTTTTAATGGTCCCTAGTCCATAAGGTTATGAGGACACATATCGTTGGCTAGTGCACAACTCGATCGATGATTGTGTTCCACAAGTCATTGGCATGGTGATGCCAATCCGACAATATTGACTCGGGTGAGTTGAGCAAACCCACTTTGAGATGCAACAAGCTTCTGCCATTTGTAAGTCTCGGACAATGTATATGCAATGTCCTTAGACCCGAGGTCCTTGCATGACCTGAGTTGTGTGTTGACTTGCTTGGGGTTTATCAGATGCTACTCCGTAACCGAGTAGTTACAATGGTAGATTTGGGGTTAGTCAGGAAGCAAGCTGCATGGCATGGTTGACCAAGATGAAATTTCCCCGTCCACCCAGAGTGATATTCTTTGGGTCATCTCAAGTGATTTAATTCAGAAAGTATGGCCATGCGACGCGAGGTAAGTGTTAACTCGGTTTCTAGAATTTGTATCACATGATCGAGAAGAGAGGTCGAGCTACCAAGGACAAGGATGACAAGCACTCACATTGAGCTTGACAACCTATATTGTGATTTAAACGGAATGGAATACATGACACATTGTGAACTACTTTGAGTATACAAACTGAGGCCTAAAAAAGCACAAGCAAGCACTTACAAGGAGCATCTTGTTGACTCTTCTCATACGCTATCATCGTCATTGAACCCTTGCATGGATTTTAAGGACCTGACACCAAATCTCGTCACATGATGAGAAACTCTAAAACCTCACTGTCCCGAGGAGGCGGCGGGAATCTATGTCGGAGCTCTGTCGACTACGTCCAACGTGTCCAACTCGGGCAGGGTCAGAGCCCAGAAGATAAACTAAGCGTCGCCATCCACCCGAGCGTCGCACCTGTGATGACTAAAAAAATCTAGCCTAAACTATTAACAGGAGTGAAGGCACCGGGATTCCCCTCCCCACCATCGGCCGTCAGAGTGATGTGCAGAGATGAGGCGAATCCACGGGGCTCTCCAGTGAAGTCAGCATGATGATTGCCACTTGTATCGGAGAGGTAGAGAAATTAAGATAGTAGATTGAGGAAGAAGAATAAGAAGATTGATCTAACAGTAAACAAACTAAATAGACAATACTACCTAATGTGTGTCTCAATATTATATAAATTAGACACGATTCATGTTAAACCATTAAAATATATATGCCCTGTGTAACACACTGGCAATTTAACTACTACCTACATTTCTAAATATAATATGTCGAGACAGTTTAATTTAGGAATGGAGGTAGTAGTTTTTTTCGCGAATACACTAAGGATGCGTATCTTTCCATTGATACAAGGAGAGTGTTTACAGCATGGGATTAGGACAACACACTATGACATGTACACAAAAGGGAGGCATGGAAGTGGACGTCGAGCAAACAGAAGGGGTTGCTCATCCCCAAGAAAACCCTAGCCTAGCACTCTGGGATGATGTTGTTTATCGCGCTGGCGCCGGCCTGGGCCCACAGGCGTGCTTCGTCCTTGATGGTGGAGCACAGGCGGGAGACAGAGGGTCGGTCCCCGTCGAAGGTGCAACTGTTTCTATGCTTCCAAATCCACCAAGCGGTGAGGATGATGAGGGAGGACAGGCCTTTCCTCATGGCAGCGGGCACGAGAGCACAAGAAGAGGCCCACCAGGTGAGGAAGTCGGTGTCTCCAGTCGGCAGATTGGTGGGAAGGCGAGCCCAAGCAAGACCATCGTACCACACCTGGCGGGAGAAGGAGCAGCCAGCCAGCAGGTGTTGCATTGTTTCATCTTCCTGGTCGCAGAGGGCACATGCGGGCTCATGGGGCAGGCCATGCCTCGCAAGACGCTCTGCCATCTAGCATCTATCTTGGAGGCCAAGCCACATGAAGAACTTAACACGAAGCGGTGCCCAAGATTTCCACGTGAGCCTCCAGTGTGGCTCCTCGCAGGCACCAAGGAAAATGGCCGGGTAACACAAACTGGCATAGTAGGTGCCTAAAGAGGTCCAGCGCCAACGAATGATGTCCGGAGAGTCGGTAAGCTGAAAGTTCCGAAGCGTCCGCCAAAGCTGCACGTACTGCACCATGGCCTCCGGGCTGAGAGCGTCGTGGATGTCATGAACTCAGGAGCGTTGGGACAAACCATCCCGGACCATGTGAATATTGCGCCATCTCTTCGGGATCAGATGAAAGAGCTGAGGAGCAATCTCAGAGATCAAACAACCATCTATCCAGTGGTTTGTCCAGAACATGCACTTGTCGCCGCGGCCAATGCTCCAAGTGGTCGAGGCGCGGAAGATGGCGCCAACAGTGGCATCGTGCGGGATATGCAAGTGGCTCCAGGGGCGCGAGGGATCGGTGTGCTGGAGCCAAAGCCAGCGAGCACAGAGGGCGATGCCCACACGCTGCAGGTCGCGGATGCCCAGTCCACCGAGATGGATAGGCCGGCAAACTCGCTGCCATTGACCATACATTGACTGCCATTGGCATCCTTACATCCGGCCCAAAGGAATCCACGGATGATGCGGTTGACCTTCTTGAGAATGGTCTGGTTGAAGGCGATGGTCGTGAGGAAGTGAGTAGGGATAGCGCAAAGGACGTGGCGAACGAGGGCCAGCCGGTCACCACGAGAGAGCATGGAGGCGTGCCATGTAGATAGCTTCCGCTCAAGCTTGAGCACGATGGGCAGCAGGCTGAACGAAGACGGCTTGCGGATGGAGAGAGGCAGGCCAAGGTACTGCACAGGAAACTGCGTCATGGGGCAGTGCATCTCATCGGCAATGAGGGCCGTGTGCTCGTCGGTGCACCTGATCGGAGTGGCGGAGCATTTGGCGAAGTTGGTCCGCAGGTGAGACATGACGCCGAAAACACGCAGGATCTCCCTGATAGCCGTCAAGTCATGGCGGTCGGGATGGCAGAAGATGACGATGTCATTGGCATATAGCGAGATGCTGGAACTAGCGTGTCGGGGCGTGAGACGACGGAGAAGCCCGAGATCAACTGCGCGGAGAAGCATGGAGTTGAGGACGTCGATAATGATGGTGAATAGCATAGGGGAGATGGGGTCTCCCTGCCGCAGCCCGCAAGCGTGGTCGATGGGCGGCTCGGGTTGCCCGTTGATCAAGACCCTAGTCGAGGCGGTAGATAGGAGGATCGAGATCTAGTCCCTCCAGCGTTGACCGAAGCTAAGGTGTCTCAGTGTCTCCAGGAGGAAAGGACACGAGACGCTATCGAAGGCCCTAGTGATGTCGAGCTTGAGCAGCATGTGTGGTGACTTGAGGTTGTGGAGGAGGCGGGCCGTCTGCTGAACCAGGAGGAAGTTGTCGTGGATGCATCTCCCGGTGATGAATGCGCTCTGGTTAGTCCAAACCATGTCGTCGAGCTTTGGGGCGAGGCGAAGCGATAGAACCTTCGCGAAGAGCTTGGAGATAAGGTGGATGAGGCTAATGGGGCGATAGTCTGAGAGTGCCGCTGCGTCCGCGCGCTTGGGGAGGAGGGTGAGAAGCACCTCATTGAGCTTTTGGAAGCCGCACCCATTTGGCGGTGTAGAACTTGTTGAACGCATCATGGTATCTTGCTTGATGATGTACCAGGAGGCTCGAAGAAACTCGGCCGTGAAGCCATCCGGTCCTGGCGCTTTGCTGGATGGTAAGCACTGCACCGCGCGCCAAATTTCCTCCTCGGAAAAAGGTTCGTTGAGGTCATCAAGAGGGGCGGCATACTGCCGGAGGATTGATTTATCAATGGAGAACTCTCGTGTAACGCCCCGGATTCGATGCGCCAAGTGTATGCCAGTTATTTGTCGTCGTTGCCATGTCTTTTGCTTGTGTGTTGCATTTTACCATGTCATCATGTGCATTGCATTGCATACGTGTTCGTCTCATGCATCCGAACCTTTTCCCAGTTGTCCGTTTTGCAATCCGGCGCTCCTATGCCCTCCGGCGTCCCCTTCTTGCCTCTCTTCGTGAGCGGGTATTAAACGTTCTCGGAATGGACCGATTCTTGCCAAGCGGCCTTGGTATAGCACCGGTAGACCGCCTGTCAAGTTTCGTGCCATTTGGAGTTCGTTTGGTACTCCAACGGTTAACCGGGTAACCGTAAAAGCCTCCTTCTCTTTGCAGCCCAACACCCTTCCAAAGTGGCCCAAAACCCTTCTAACCCCCCTCCATGCTCTCGGTCATTCGATCACGATCGTGTGGGCGAAAACTGCTCCTCATTTGGACTCTCCTAGCTCCCTGTATCTATAAAATTAGACCTCCCCCCGAATTTTTCGCCCAGATCAAACCCTAGCCGCTTCCCCTGCGCGCCGCCGGACATGTCCGTCCGCGCCGGACGCGTCCGCCGCCCGCCGCCACGTCGCTCCGACCAACCAGCACCCGCCACGTCACCTCCACCGCCGCCCTCGTCCAACTGCGCACCGCCACGTGGCACCGCGCCACCCACCTCCTCCGCCGGCCCGCGGGACCCAGATCGGGCCCGCGCGAGCCCGT